>NW_017275086.1:1273492-1409050 GCF_001594065.2 Cyphomyrmex costatus | reverse complement strand
TAATAAAACTATATATTTGTCAGTATTACATAAAAAAAAAAAAATGCAAAAGTACATTTTTAAATTGATTTTAAAAAAGTAACGGAAAAGTAACGAAAAGTTATTTTTCAAGTAACGGTAACTGTAACGAGTTACTTTTAAAAAGCGATAACTGTAACTGTAACTAGTTACATTTTTTACTCGGTAACGAGTAACTGTAACTAGTTACTTTTAAAAAGTAACTTTCCATTCCCTGATTAAATCCTATGCATATATGAAATGAAAGAAATATTAAAAACAAAAATCAATATGAAATTTTAGGAATAAGAAATTAGGAGAATTATATTAAACATGCACAATGGATATAAATAAAATGTAAGACACGATTATATGCTATATATATTTTATCTATATCCATTGTGCGTTACGTTTAAGGATTTATTAACGATTGATGTACAATCGTTAATAAAAGTGCCCTAAATTCGAAATATTTGCGTAACTGCGCCAAACGTGTAGTAAATCTAGTGATAACTTATATAAAATAATAACTAATTGAATATAACTTGTTTTTAAAAAGTTATTTTTCACTTTTTTAATATTTTATTAACTTTATTTGTCATTTTTCAACTTTCGATAACAAAACTTTTGACAGTGAAAATGCCCTGAATTCAACCTTAGAACATATGACACTTTTTACATAGTTAACACTATTATTTATCAGTATAAAACGGAAAAAGTAATTGGAATATACCATAGTTAAAACAGATAAATATGTATCATAAGAACAATATAAATATATTATGTGTTCTTAATATTAATATATGACCATCTATGAAATGTGGCAACAACGCAACGTTTAGTAGGTTGGCAGTAATGCACTTTGCAAATTAGACGACTGCGCGGACCACACAATAGGAGGTTACCGTACAGAATTATTATAGCCAAAGGTTCTTCGAGTTATTCGCTTGACACGGTTAGCTGATTACGACGTTGCCGCATTTATCACAGTCGGTCAGTGATTGACGAATTTCAAAAACCGCAAAATTGTTATGAATAATAATTTCTCTGAAACCGTACTGTGAAAATTAATCTAATTTTGCAAAAAGTTCCAGTAATTCAGAATCTATACGTCCAAAAATACTAAATTTTTTGTACTAATTCTTCTATACTTTTTGTACTCATTACATTAGACAAAGTTGCATTTCCCGTAAGAAAACTTCTCTTATAGAACTTTAATACTGGCCACACAGTTAATCACTTATTTTCGGTATTAAAAATATTATTAACAATACTTTTAATACTCAAGCTAAGTTATTAATTGGCCAGTACTAGTATTTAATTTCTATAATCACCATAATTAAAATAATAGTTATTCTCTAACGGTTTAGTGAATCTACTTGAAATTTTTTTAGTATATTAAAGATAATAAAGGAAGAGTTTCCCGAAGTTTCATCAATTTGATACTATTTTGGAAATAGCTTAGATATATCCATAATCTCTGCTTCTAATTTTTTTATTTCTCTAATATTTATTCTTGTTTCTAATATTTCTTCCATTATGCACAGAGCCTTGCTATTTGAAAAGGATACCCTGTTTTTCTTCTTGTTAAGCAAGATTTGACTAACAGGACAATAATAAACAAGAATTATTTCAGATCGATTGTGTTGAAAGTCCGATATAGTAACGCGGCGTGCAATTATAATTCTGAAATAAATTAATTTAAAAAATATGTATATATGTATATATATTAGTTCAACATCTAACTTTGACCATATTGGCACTTCTTGAACTTAGGTACTCAAATAAAAAAGAAATACCGTGACTATATAATATTAAATTTTAAAAGATCGTCAATTTAACAACATAACTAATACGAAGCCTATAACAGTCAAGCTGGATCTTAGTCGCTTATATAATTTTTCGCGTGAATTTATATACTGACATATGTAGTGTCTTTCTAAACTGCGCGCCGAACAATTGTCGGTCTTGAAACGCAACTCTAATAAACTATCACGCAATACTATCACGAATTTAATTAATTAACAATTTAATAATTATTTGATGCTCTTTTGACATCTTATGTCGATCTAATAATTCTTATTGCGAAAAATATTATCTCGGCCGGCAGTCGAACCCGAATCGCTTGCTTTACCCGCAAGTGTCCTAGCTAATTAGACTACCGAAGCCTTCTGTGACTATACTTTTTTTCTAAATTCACTAAAGATTAAAGAAATTTTGCTGTATATTCCGTCCAATACTACATGTCGACGTGATGATTCTATTATTATTTGCAAATATATGATGGCTGTCCGAGAAAGACTTAATAATGCAGCAAAAATTTATTCTGTACTGTTCTAAGATCTTTTCCAGCAGTTTCCACGATTATCATCCGTTTCGATGAATTAATTTATATGCATGTAGCGTTTATAACGTAAGAACGTAATAAAATGTTATTTCGCATTGAATTTTTAATTTAATAAAAAAGTTTATATGTAAGAAAATAAAAGTTTTTATTTACACCAGCTAATTGTTTGTAATTAAATACTCTTAATTACGTCACGGCGAATATTTAATTAAAAAACTTAATATAGTATTACGAAATTGTTTATGTAAATATTCTTATCTCACGAATTTTTGTTTAATCAAATGCGTCCAATTTAATATACATGTTGATTATCGTGATACTTGTCCATTAATGCCTGACTTTTCAGTAGCCCGTGGCCACTGATGACCAATGTTATCAAAGTTTTAAAAACGTTTGTAAGAAAAATAAATACAATTTAATATAAAATTTTTAATTACTCACAACTGATAGAGATTAAGGTAATAGACAGCTACATAACAATAATGTAATATATACTTATTTATATATTGTAATATAATCTCTTTTTTTATCATTATAATAATAAAAATGTTAGCCTACACAATAAAACATAAAGTTTAATGATCCGATAACCTATTAACTAAACCTCTTCATTTTCGTACCCATATCACATAGTTTTGGAGTGTTATTAATATGAATTCTTGATATTTTGTGCTATCTATGGTTTGATAACGAAACATATCTGCAAGGCTAGTAAAGCACGTGGCATTGCGATAACAATGCTTAAACTGACTGAAGAATAGTCTACACGTACCACACGTGTTTGAGTCTCAGTTTTCATTCGCTATATATGCACATATGTGCTTCGAATACACTTAGTTACTTATTACAACACGAAGAGGAAGAATTTTGCTGTAACGACAAAACATATCGCTGCTGCTGCATATTCAATGTGAAAGCGATAAACTTCATTTTAAAAAACTGTAATCGATAATTCGATATATATATATATATATATTACGATAAAATTTGATTTTTATTAACAAAAAATTAAGTATCCGGAAAGTAAAGATACAAAGGCATTAAATTAAAAAAAAATTGTATTTACAAATCTCTCTTTCTCTCTCTTTTACGGAGAATTACATACATATCATTACTTTTTGATATTGTTACTATCATTATCCAAACACCTATTAAGTTCAGGAATTAGTTTTTATATTTCCGTGTTATAAAAGTCTGCCGCTACAGTCCTTTGAAGTTGGAACCACATCATGACCTTTCCTTTTACTGCAATATCAAACTTTTCCCCGCTCGGTTCTTAAGATGAAGAAACAAGTGATAGCCTCAAATACGAAATCCAGGCTATACAATAGAAATGGATTATCATGAACTGATGAACATGAGTTCAACTAAAAAGTTCCCTAATATATGATGTAAGAATATGGTTATCCGAGAAGCGGATAACCATATTCTTACATCATATATTCGGGAACTTTTTAGTTGAACTAATTATATGAAATATAATATGAACTAAATTATATGAAATTAATGAAAATTTATTCGATGTTGCATTGATGTATGACACCACTTCGTGACATTTTATCGAATCATAGTGTCATCATAAATACAATCATGACTTGGCTACAATTTTCCGCTGAACTCAGGAATAATCTTAAGAAATGTCTGGCCCGAGAAAAGTTTGACGACAATGTTAAGATAAAAGAAGTCATAATATAGTTTAAAGAATTGACGGCAAACTTCTATAGTGCAAAAAAAATTAAAGCTGATTTCCAGACTATGTAAGTGCATGAATAAATGGCGGTCCAAAAATAATTAGAAGATAAAATAGCTATATTATGCATCTAAATAGTTCTTACAAGAGGATCTCGCGAGATGTCAAATTCTGATTTTAATCAACATATAAATTATGTAAATAAATAAATTTAGAAATTATTAGTTATAGCAGGAAAACGATTTTAAGGAGATAAAATTACTTTTTATAAGTAAAAAAAAACAATTTTTAGCTCCTTTTATTCTCTCAGAAACTATTCAAGATATAAAAAAATATTTTATACAAAAGTTTTCTAATAAAATTTCTCTCTCTCTCTCTCTCTCTCTCTCTCTCTCTCTCTCTCTCTCTCTCTCTGTCTCTCTCTCTCCACGGCCATAAATATTTTTTAAATATAAGACTTGAAAATAATTATTTTTTAAAAAGTATTGTTAACGTGGATAAGTAAAAATAATTTTACTGTAAAATTTTTTAACATCTCGAATAATTTTTGCGATATAACAAAAAAAGCTAAAAATTACTTCATTTATGTGGAATAATGTTACTCCTTAAAATTAATTCTCAATTAATATTTCTTAAATTGATCTATTTATGTAATCTATGTGTATGCAAAGTTTAATTAAAATGAGAATTTGACATTTTATTAGGTTTTTTGTTAGTGAAAGGTTTATAAATAAATATCTTAAGAAAAATTTAAGATTTTTATATCTTTACTTTGCCTTTACATCGCATATGAAAATATTATAATATATATTATATATATTATTTCCTTAATATTACCGTATGCAATATTTTTCGAAAATATAACCTAAAATTTGATCATAAGGCATGCTTGGTACCCATCTCGGAAGTTGGAATCAAGTTTCAGATTCGTATACTAGTTGAAGTGATATATACTTTTTGTAATAAATTTATTGTATTAAGATAAAGATGCTCAGTAATTATTATTAAATTAATAAATAATGTAGTTTTTGATATTATTTTCAAATTCAGTTTATGACTGCGTTTCAAATCTGATAAACAAATTGATACACTGTTTATAGAATTAAAAAATATATTTGATAATTTATATGTAAATATTATTAAGCACCAAGATTTATTTTATCAAAATAGAATTTTTTCTTTTTTTTGTGTTATATGTTTAATCCTTAATGTTAATTTAAAAATTTTTGTATGTCTCTATCCATATTCTGCATTAATTCGAAACGTTTGACAATAAAATTCAAACGAGTGAAAGCCATAACTTTTCACAGTTCTGATGCAGAAGAATATAAATGTATCAATGAACCTAATTTCCTCCAATGTTTTTATAGCATTTTGTATTTGATGAAGTGCAACCAATTAGCAATTACGTTAATCTCAAGAAAAGAATTAACAAAAATTAATTGTTACATAGCAAGGCTTGCGAGCAAATGATTTTCAAAGAAATGCTCGCTAGATCGCTAGGTACATTGCACGCATCTCAATGTCGATCGATATTTTTCGCTGGAATCGCTGATAATTCGTGTTCACCATTGTTGATCGGCCATAGTCGCTTGATAATGGTTGCACTAGTAACGTCCTTCCGCGAAACCATCAGCAACAAATAGCGGACAAACTACTCAAAGGCATTCTCTGCGAACCATGATGCACGCGACAAACGTGTAACCGCAAGAGAGGGAAGGTCCGCGGAGAGGGGAAAAAGTTTCGGGGGGATGTAAGGAGGGAAGGTGAACAGACGAGGAAAGAGGGAACGAACGAGCGGAAATCAAGCAACGGAAAAAAAAAGAGAGAGAGAGAGAGAGAGCCCGCGACCATCAGGGAGGAGGGGGAGTAAAGTGCAGTAGAGAGAATCGAGAGAGGAAAAGAGGAAGAAGAATTGTCGGAGGTTGAGAAGGGGGGGGGGAGAAGAGGAGGAGGAGGAGGAAGAGACGGTGGAGAACGAGGAGCGACGCGGGCGAAGGTACCGGGCGTCGCGGCGTTGTCCTCACACGTACCGGCGCTTTCTTAATCATCATCTGTCTATCTCTCGGCATTAGTAGAGAAGAAAGAGGGAAACCACGCGGCGAGCGGCGCGGCGCGGTAGGATGGTGGGGACAAGAGGGTACCGAGGAAGAAGCGAGCTAGGATGGTGGAAAAAGAAGGAGCTGGCCCGAGGTGAAAGAAAGAAAGAGAGGGAGGGCCCCCCCGAAAGAGTCGCAGAGAAGCGAGAGGAAAAGAGCGGGAAAGAGAGACAAAGAGGGAGGAATAGGATGGTAGGGAGCGAGCGAGAAAGAGTGAGCGCGCGTGGATGGTACCGGGGCAGAGAGGAAAAGGGAAAGAACGCTTCTTACTCCGCCCAGCATCCAAGATGGCGTTGGCAGCGGCTCCCCTCGTCATTAAAATCAATAATTAAAAAATACATCCGTGGGCACCTTCGCTTTTCTAGCGTCTCGTGACGCGCGCCCGCCGCCACCCGCCCTCGCGAGTACGCGCGTACGCGCCCGCGCCGCCGCGCACGTGTGACGGCGCGGCGGGTGCAATGCGCAGATGAGAACCACTGCGGGCCGTTTCCTCCTTTGCGAGAAGAGCGATACGAGAGTGGGGTGCTGCTGCCGCGCGCGGAGCGTGTTGAGGGCAAGCGAGGGCGACCAGGGAACCGGGGGACCATGGGGGAGGGGTGTGCTAGTGGTACCAGGCTCTGCACCGGCGAAACCCTTAAACAGGGACACAAGGACGGGCGGATGGCCACGGGAAGTAGAGGTACTTCTCTACGAGACCACCTTGTACCCCCGTCGTCTCACGCGTGCATCCTCCGCCCAACTCTCTCAATCTTCCTTCCCCCTTCCTATTTTGCTCTACCTGCGCAGCGTTCGAAACTTACCGGCGAACTGGATTTTCGGAGTCTTTTAATTACCGCGATTATTATCGCGCTATGGAATACTAATTAATTCCGGCTGGGTCGAGCGTGAGAGGTAACGAACACGAGCGGACGCGAGCCGAAGTTTCCCGCCGCGTCGAGCGCGAAAAATTATGCGAGACCGGTTTTTCCGTCCTACTCGTCGAATTCCTTGAGGGTGCGCGATACGGTTCTCGAGAAAGACACGGTACCCTAAGCGTGGTCACGATGACTGGAAGAAATGGCGAAATTTTTGGAGGGGTTTCAATGAAAGCAGTTTCTTGGTTTTACAATTAATTAGTTTTTAATTTATTTCGCTAGTCGACCGAAAAATTTGTAGGGTATTTTAAAAGCGGTAAAACTTCGAAACTAGTACGAAAAAAGTATTTAAAAAATATATTTATGATCTTACATAATTTTTTATGTTACCAGTGATTGAAAGAATAATAAATAAGAATGACTAAGAAGACACGATAAAAATATATAATATAAATAATATTTAATTGATTGATTTCTAATCTTTTTAGAAAATTTACTTTTTTTACAAAAAATTTATTTAAAGAATAATAGAATCTTATTTTACGACCGTACATTGTTAAACAATAACAAGAAAGAAGGAAGCACAAAGCGAAGCCTATCGGTCAAAGCTAGATCAAGATGCTTATTATCATTATGTGTGAATTTATATATCGCGTATGTAGTTCTCTCAATCGCGTGCCGAACATTTTTTCAGACTTACAACGCAACTCTAAATAACTACCGCGATAATATCACTTTAGTTAGATTGACAATACAATCTAATTATTTAAAGAATTTTCTTATATTTTTATGTCTATTAGCTTGTAGCAATTAGATGTTTTGATAAAAAATAATTTTGAGACTTACTTTAACTTTTCTACATATTTATCATTATAAACAATGAGTTATTTAGCGTTTCTTTGATTTAAGAAAGCATAAGATCAACATATATGTGGTCAACATATGTTCCATCTTATATTCAAGCAAAACAAAAAATGATATATCAAAATAGTGTCAACATTGCTTCAAAATGACTATTAAAGTTATTTTGAAGCGATGTTACTGCTAAGCGACACTAAAGACATTAAATTTAATCAGTGTTCACGACTTATTTTAACATCACTTTTGACATTACCGCATGCCTTTTTTATTTACTTTGAAAATTTCTAAGAGAACATTATACTTTTTGATTACGTGACATAAATCTATTGAAAAAGAATCTATCGTCTAGCTATACAAAAATTATATAGAAAGATGCAAAACGTTATAAAATAAGATTATTATTAAATTATAATATATTTTTATAAAAATATCAAACAAGGAAAGGGCAACGAGTCAAAGGTTACTAGATAAAAAGACGTTAGTAAAACATTATAATATATTAATTGTTAGCAAACAAAATATTTTTATAACTCAGGAATAGTCATCTAGATTTTTTGCAAACGATTATCCCAATACTTTTTGAATATAAATTAAAAGTTATTATTATTTACCTATTGTATATTATTGATTGTTCTAGAATTCATTAATATAAAGCATTTATACAGCTTTGTTTTCTAAAAAGGAGTAAGAAAAAGTTTTGAAAGTAAATACATTATGATAGATTCTCGACCGATGAAGGAAATTATAATACTATAAGTGCAGAGTTTTTATTTTTCCACTGGATATAAAAATCTACTAAAAATCTACATCAGTATATAATTAGATATCATATATCAGTAATATTAAATAAAATATATACTTTTGACAAATGAGAGAAATCAATTATAAACAAAAATCATATTACGTATTTTTTTGTTTAAAGTACATAATTCAGCTCTAAACCTACGTTTAGAAACATAATCTATATAAGAAAACTTATACTAAAGAATCTCTCAAGGTTCCATTCCAAAACTTGTCTACCAACCCGAGTTCATTTTATTCTTGTTTTTCACCGAATATTGAACAAGGATAAAATATATTCAGAGTTGACAGAAACAAGTTTCGGAACACATCTCAGAAAGAGAGTGACTGATTGGACACAGTCATCAAAGCTCCATAAGCATGGAAAAGGGATTGGAGAAAACTGGTCACATGCCCCCGTTCAGTAATTTGGATGCGGTCATTGAAGCTCCTTTCACGTGCCTACGTTTGACACTCTCTTTCCCCTCTAAGAGACTGTCAATAGAATATGTTTGGGGAGCCGCTATTTGTTCATCTTCTCATTCTGTTTTCATTGTTCATTAGACGTAAACAATTAAGAGTAAAATGACACCAATAGCACTTAAAGCGTCTCTCTAAACGCACCCCTAATATATAATTTAAAAATTATTTTTTAACTTTAACCTAAAATTAACCTAACTCTTAATAATTATGACGTCTTTTGCTATATGTTGTTTTTTATAATAATGTAATAAAATATAGTTTTTACTTATCTATAAGCGTATGTGTATGCTTGATGCCAGGAAAGAATCGCACCAGTCGGCAAAATTTCCTTATATTGCGTTTCGCATCTCAGTTAAAAAGCGCTTTTGCGTCATTATGAACTATCCAGTAAAAGGGAATTTGTTAACAATACGAATCCCGCCTTTGCAATTGTTTGTGCAATAAGCGGCTTACGCGCGGACTCCGGAAGATATTACTGTGTGCGTATATTTATAATTCTCGCTAATTTTCATCAACTCTTAATGTTCTTACCGGTATTACGTCCGCGCTGGAAAACATAGTGCATTGAGATCGTTACGAAGAAACATCGTTTCAGCGATTCTTTCCCGTGCAAAATGCAGTGACGTCATATATTACATAGTAATAAAAATCAGCGATAAAAAAAATATACAATCGGTTTTAAGGATATTTAAAAGAATGTCACTTGAAAACATGTAGAATATAAATACTCGTGAGATTTGCACATTTATGGGATATTATTCAACACTACAATGCACAAATGCAGTCAAAATAATTATCCCTTAAAATATATCTGACAATTACTTGTTGATCAATGTTTTTATTTTAATGTATTTTTAAGGTCGACTACTAATATGTTAATGAAGTAGCTAGCTAATTATGTTAGTCATGATAGTAGTCGTTTAAATAGCTTATACTTGTAGTAGATCTTTCTTATATCAATTGAGCATAATTTTAATAATTGTTTGATTATCAATTATAACAAAGATTTATGTAGTATTTTGTTTTAATAGCGATGGACCGTAAATACTGATGTAACGAAATTTTTATCTGTGCATACAATAAATTAATAATTAATTATTAAATTGTTATCGCAAACTTTGGGAGATTATCTACAACATCATTTAATGTTTCTTTTTAGACCGAATTTCGATAACTTTCCATTCAGATTACGTAGATTTCATTCATCCTATGTCGTATATTGAGTTTTTGTTTATACTATAACTATAATATCATAGATAATATTATTAAAATAATTTATTATTATTTTAAGAAATGTAACGATGTCTCCACAATGTGTGATATTATACATATTATAATAGAGAAGATATTATACATATTATAAATTATAATAGTTAAATCCATCAATTAAAAAAATGTTTTACAAATGGTATATATAGCGAAAATATACTGAACGAAACCACATACGCACGGGGCACATACGTCTACATTGAATATGTAAGGTGTGTATTTGCCAGATGATAGTTCGTGAAATTAGCGAACAATTCATAAATATTACTCTGTCCTCGAGTAAGTTAAATCCGTTCGCGAACGGTGCGTACGAAAAATTGAAAATTCGCTCTCTTACAAAAATTCAATACGTATACCCGATGTTTACTTTGAGTTTGTTGCTTTCCTTTTGATCTTACCGCTCCTACAACGAACTTGTAATTGCACGCAAACGGCAAGTGAATAAATACAAAATAACAACTAATCGCGAATTATTTGTTAACAGTTTGCTATTTATAAACTGTTTGCCAATTTTAGGGGAGACGTAAGGAGACGTATCTTTTACGCGTACAACGCGCGTATGCAATACAATATAATCCTGCAGAAGTCATGATTTACAATATCGAATGTTGCAAATCGGAAAATACTAAGGAAGACTGTAATAAGAATTTACAGTCTACATGCGTGAACAAAAGTATCGGTATTTCCCTACGATGTCTTTTAACATACTGAAAGACATTTTTCTTCCGAACCGATGGACTTCTTGGACTTATACGATTATCAGCATGAAAAAGAGGGATCCCATGGATATATTGGAACAATCCTTTCTCGATTACCTGCTCATATCTGAAACCCTTTTCTACTTCATTGAGCAGTTAACACCGGGGTCAATCTTACCGTATTACATATACACGCTATATGATAAAACATAATATTCATATTCATGGCCTAATTCGATATAGCAACATTCTTAAATTAAACTTGTAACACCAAACAAACAGAGGATGAGTATAATGAAAATTCTCTTATTGATATCACAGCGAGATTGGAAAAAATTTTACATTTCTTAGTTTACACCAGCAAAAACTGGTTTTTATCACCGGGTTTTTTTAAAAGTTTTTAATTTTAAATTTTAATTCAGTATTTTAGTATCACCATTTTAGTGTAGCGTCAGTTGAAAAAATGTTTTTTCCCAAAATTTAAGACTTATTCAAAATAAAATACGTATAAAATAGGAATTGACGTAGCAAATAAATTAACTTTTCTATTTAATATAAAATATCGAATGGTAAACGTGAACTAAATCTACAGGTAAATTTTTAAGTCTGTTACTTTATTTTTATCTTTTCTCTATTTTGTTCAGATTCCCATACGTGTCACCCAGGTATCATATATATTTTATCCTTGTTGTTCAAATGTTAAATAAAGATAAAATAATATCTGTAAGGATTACACTCGGATGGGAATCTAAACGCACCTAAAAAATGTTTCGATTCTATGTATTGTTCAGTAGATACTATATGACAATCATTGCAATATGTATTCAGAAAAATTAGTTGCCATATCATGAAAACATTCGTCATCATTCAATTGAATATTGGCCGATTCGACTGTCTAATCAAAAGGATCAAGCGTCTTATTAATTCTTGACTAACATTTGAGACTTTGAAACTCAATGGGTATTCATTAATTTTCAGGTTACTCATTACGTTCCTTTTATATCGCATATTTATAAAATATCAAACTCGAAAATCACTACATTTTATTACTGTTTTAAGAACTGTATGTATATATGAACAATCTTTAAGTCTTTCGTCCTTCGAAAAATGTCTTTCGAAAGTTAAAGATGACATAAAGAAAAAAAAAAGCTGTTGCATTTAAACGGAACAGTATCATATTATTTCTTTTACTCTCGACTCGTTGAAACATAACAAAAATTAAGTACAAAATAGAAAATAGTTGAAAATATGTCTCACATATAGGATATAGATTATTACTGTAAACAAATTTTATTTAATCATAATAAATAACGTAATAAATAATTATAATAAATAATTTAACAAAGACTTCTTTTTTTATTTTTATTTTCTTTATCAAATCAGCTTTTACAATAAAATTTAAAGTTGTGATTCTGAATCATCCGATAATTTTTGCTTTCATTTTACAGGGTGCCCCCGAATGTTTCAGCCAGACTTCGAGATTTTAGAGGAAATTTAATTATCTCTATAACTCTCTCGTTTTGATACTTTTCGTTAAAAAGCATAAGAACGTATAATCGTTACTTTACAAAGAGGTTTTTGAACAATAACTTTTTATGAAAGCATTTTTTGATCCACGTTTATAGAAAACTTTCTCTGTTCAAAATTAAATTTTTTATAAAATCTTGAAGTCTGGCTAAAAGATTTGGGGCCACTCACAATCAGTCGAACTGTTGAGTTTAATTACACGTAAGTCTCACGTGTAAAGAACAAAGAACACTTATGTATTTATATGTGTGCACACAAATGTATGTATAACTTAAAATTTACTTTTATAGCTTTATGTTCACTAAGCAACATCTACTGTTAGTCGAACTTATTGTTAATCCGAAAGTTTACGGTAGTCGTTTGTTATGGTAGTCCTATGTTATCTGTCATGCGACCTTGGAGCAATAACTTAACAAGAGACTGATTACAATCAGTCGTAACTAAGGCCGAAACGATCTCTCGGTACCAACAAACGGCCTAATTCTTAAGACACATGGAGCGTCATTCACTTAAAACTATAACATAGGTGTCCTTCAAGTTGGATTTTAATTATCTACGTGTGTCGAGTCTCCCTTGAAGATTTTACCATATGAAGTAAGAAAAAATCAACGAAGCGAAATGTAAACCGTGAACGAGGGTGCATGCTACGTGGAAAATTCCATAACAGAAACCTGCCAGTGCATAGCTAATTGTTATGTGTAACGTGAAAACGAGAGGAAAATCAGTTTCTTGCAACAAAGGAAGACAGTAGTATTGAAGGAATTGAGTAAAAGAGACGAGAGAAAGAGAAAGGGGAGAGGGTGGGTAAGAGAGAGAAAGATGAAAATGAGAGAGAGAGAGTGAGAGAGAGAGAGAGAGAGAGAGAGAGAGAGAGAGAGAGAGAGAGAGAGAGAGGAAAGAGAGAAGGCATTGTATAATACAAAAATATGCACATGCATGCATTGTACAAGAGTCGAAGACACACAGTAAAGCGTAGAATAAAATAGATGGCTAGATAGATAGAGAACGTCAGAGAGAGGGAGAGAGAGACCGACTCAGCGAGCGAAGGAGGGTCCGTGGGCTGGTTCCCATCCGACTGGAGGTGGCACGAAGAGGTGGGACTCTTCATCTCGTTCACCACTTTCTGCAACGCGGGGCAGTTATAACTCGGCTGTTTTAAGAGCCGGGTTTGTCCGTTCGCATACTTTTCCGGTATACGTGTGTCAATGTGTGCGCACACGATTATACACGCGTCGCGACTGCCACCTGCGGAATAACGCGCACGGAATTCGCAGTGCGTGCGTTCTCCATGTCGTGAGCTGTAAAAGGATACAATTTCGTAAGTGAATTGTTGACACACGTGCGAAAGGGTGCACGACCGCTAGGAAACTCGTGATAGGACGGCGATGACGTTGGAAAAAATGCATTTTCGCGCGATAGTCTCGTAGACAAAATAATATTATCCTGCAAACGGCTGGCAATTATTTAAGCGCGTAAATGCGTGTATGTGTCCTTCGGTGTTAAATTGTGTGCCACATGTGTATGTGTCTGCTCCTGATGATTTATTCTGAATGTAGTTCTGTCGCCAAGAATCCCACGAGAACATCATGAAGTAACGATCGTAAGAATAACTATGTGAGAGTGAGACCGCACATAATCAAGGTTTTGATTCTCTTTGATATACCTTATAGCATATGAGAGAGATTGCTAGGGATTTTTGGAGACTCCGATATTATTCTCCAAACTGTCGCTTTGCTTATAACTATGAAATACTATTATTATAACATTAATTGTGAGTAAGCAATAAAGGGGCCGTGATATTTAAAAGGTAATTAAAACGTTTCTAATGAATAAAATTAAAAATATAAAATAACTAAAAGAGAACTTATATAATGTAGAATCAAACAAAATTTAAAAAATATTGTTTTACTATTCATTAAGATAAGCTGTAAAAATGTTCTTCTCAATTTTTTTCTCTTAATTTTTTTGTAAATAAAAAGGAATATTTTTTTCGGAATACGAAAATTCTAAGTATATATTTTTTGCATTATGAGGGGAGGATTTTAGATCTATTACTTTAATTAAATAAATAAATATGTGTATTGTGACTAGGAGTCTTCTTATACATATTAATATTTTTTAAATTGTTTCGAAATCTTTTTTTAAGTTATTAATATTGGCAAAATTAAAGAACAAAATGTTCGTCCTGTATCTTTGTCCGGCATACTGTTTATCGTTTCAAAAAATTATTGATATATCTAATAGATAAAATTTTATTGTATGTAGATATTACGATATTCGCAAGAATATATTCTTACACGTCAGACGATAACTAATTTATTTTCATGTCATTACAAATTACAACGCAGCCGAGCGATCTAGTACTACTACGATTGAATATATACATTGAGCGGGACTTTTTCGTTCATTTCTCGCGATAATGTTTATGTTTCTGAATAGCATATGTTGATTATTTAAAGGTTGTGCTTGTACTCTCAAGGAGCAATCATAATTGTATAATGTTGTTATAAGCACATCACTGTAAAGACATATTGTTTATATTATCGCAAATTTTCGTATTATGATACTTTAAAGTTGAAATTGACGGAATATCCCTGCTGCTCTATTCTATATTTTTGCAAAACAGTTTTATGAATTCGTATTTCTTATTCTATAATGAAGAAAAGCCACGCAGAGATTTAACATATTTGAATAGAATCTCAAAAGGTTAAATTGAAAAAATTAAATAATGATTTATAACGTAAGTTATAACGCGAGATGTGTCTACATGTATTATATGTGCTCATATATACTATTTATTTTTTATAATACACTTATGCGCAAAAACTACTATTTTGTTATATTTATAAATATTTGGAAAGCATATAAGAGTAATTGCATACTTTTATTAATAATTATTATACATATACAATATTTATTATTGTGACATATCGTTTTCTTATTCCGAAAGTGACTTTTGAGTATCGTAGTAATTTTGAATTATTATCATAAATAAGTAAACATTGTCAATTATTAAGACTTATTTAACTTCATTAAAAAATTGCTATAATTAAAAAAAATGATTTTTCGAGAGTTGCGAGATGAAAATAACAAAAATGATGTTTGATCATGTTAAGAATATATTCTATTTGTTACTATGTTGTTATTGATACTATCTCATTAGTCAATAATTGTCTATGAAGTTGAAAAATAGTTTTTTTCTTTTTCTAGGTTTTCCTTTTTTTATATACTTCTATAAGTAGGAGTACTTAAGTTTATATACTTCTATAAGTAGGCGATATTGTTATTGAATAAATCTGAATTAACTAAAGAATTGAGCTTCAATAATAAAACAACATTGAGTGTATTCAAGATTAATTCTATAATACACTAAACATCTAGATATAAAAAAAGAATCCAAAATTATATTTAAACAACAAGAACATGTCTACACGCAAATATGCGTGCATAAAGAAACTAAACCCTTGGTTCTGGCTATTTCTAATTAAAGCCGGGACCAAGGATTTCGCTTCTTTATAGAAGATTCGTTCTTCATATTAGTATACAAAATAAAATAAGATAGGAAATTTTAGTGTAGTTTAATGCAGTGACAAAGAACACACATGTCTCTTGATGAACTTGTTCTTTGTTGTTGCTCTCGATTCTAAAACTTTCTATTTTGCTTTCGCCAAGCTTAAAATATATTCTATTTCATTTTAATTACATTTTATTTACGAGTGTATACTGCAAAGAATAAGTTTACAATTACAAAGAACATATATAACATTCTGCCAAGTGTATGCATCAAACGCAAACAGATGCAATAATAGAGTAGTTACCTGAGATCAATCAAAAATCGGTGGGATTCATTTTCACGCTTTAAGAATTATTTCTTGCGGTGATGCGTTCGAAAACTCGACTGTGTCAACTCCTACTATTTTATCCTTATTTAACATGTTCGATGAATAATAAAGAAAAAATAGGTTGATAGAGTCGAGTTTTAAAACACATCCCTAGAATAAATCTTCAAAAGAGTGAAAATCTGCCATCCTTATTTAAGAGTGCAAATTTTTCACTGTTTTTTAATAGTAGCAGTATCTACTAAATATCTATTTTAATTCTTTTAGAGTGAAATATAAATCCAAAAAGTTTGAAGAATATGGGATGCGGATGCGAAAAGTTGATAGACTAAATAATTTTATTAATTATTATATGTATTTTGTTTTATTATTATTTATTTATATTATAATTATAATATATAATAGGACAAAATATATAATTATTAATGATATTACCAAAAGAGGCTGATAAAAACTTATCGCATTTGCATCCTATAAAATACTATTGCAAGTGCAGCATTTCTTTTAAATGGTAAAAGAATTTTAATGATTTCAGTCTAGTTTGATTTTTTAAACAGAGCGCTACTTGAGAAAACAGTTATAATGAAGAGTAGGAATGTTAATAGGCACTATACATTTAAATTTCAAGGCAAAAACTACAAATTTTGGACATAGTCTGATTGTGAGATTATCATATCCCAGAATTGGTTGGATCAATCGAGTACTTAATAGATTTAATCGATATAACTTGAGTTTTAATTATCAAAAAAGTATCTTCATTTCTTTTTCTCTACGTGTCCTGATTGGAGATATTACAATACAATTCTAAATCGGTAAATTTATGTTTAAAAAATGTCATTACTATCGTCGTCTTTATTGTTATTATCCAAGAAAACGATGCACTCTTTTCATTTTTCATCTTGAAATATACAAATACGAAATCGCATAACTTCCTAAATGTTAAGTCTTCATTAAAATTGTCTTTCTTTATATCTATTAATATTACGGATGCCACCTTTTGACTAGTGTTATATTATAATTTGGAGATCTATGGTTCTTTTAATATCAAAGGTCTTACTACTTTACTGGAAATTGATAACTATATACTGCCGAAAGTAACTTTCTTGTAATATACTCTCTCAGGTAGTCAAAAGGTCAGATTCAGTTAGAGACGTCCAGCATTATAAAATTGTTACCATCCTGTATTGTATTCTCTAAAAGAAAGGTCAGATTTGACTCACTTACCGGCAATTTCTTTTTGAAACTAAAGAAAAATATATATTCAAAGTCAATAAAATTTGAAATAATTAATCTCACATTTTTTCCTTCAAGAATTGAAGATTTCTGAAGAGGCAATATAGTAGACATATATTTTGCACGATTCTGCTTTCTCAAGTAACAAAATTATTATTATTATATACACGGATGGCAAACTTTTTTTCACACTCTATTAAACGATATTTGAATAAAAGTTATCGCGATCATAATACACACACAGAGTAGAGTGGGACTATTCCGTCATTTTCAACCTTAAAGTAATATAAAATTTACAGACACAAACGATATCTTTTTGCAGTAACGTGCTTATACTACCTTATACAATCATGATTGCTTCTTCAGAGCACAAGTATGACCTTTAAATGTTCAGTATACACTGCTCAGAAACATAAATAATATCGTAAGAAATGGACGAAATAGTCCCGCTGTACTCTATGTTTATGTATTCATACATGTTAATTTACGCTTATCGTTCATGTCAATTGTACACAAGCATCGCATTTGAATTAATCATTTTCTATAAAGAAAAAGGAAAAGGATAATTTTTTTTTCGAAAAGTTGTAAACTTTTAAATAATTCTCGTTAATGAATGCAATAACCGATGTACGTATAAGTTTGAGCAAAAAATTATAAAGCTATTTATAAATGAATTAATTTAGTTATAAATGTTTGCACACATATACATCCAAAGTGAATCGAAAACATTGAAAAGTTATAGTTTTTATCATAACCTTTTACATTACAAGGTATACGGATTAAGACACGTATCTTGAAATTTCTCAACAAACATAACTTTCTCGCAATATTGCAACAATCACAAATAGGTGTTTGTAACATTAAAAAGATTTCCGTATAAATCGTAGATATTATAATCTATAAACGGTATGTTTAAATATACACTTGAAAAAAAGATTTATGGTCGAACAGCAAGAACTGTCTACCTAAATCAATATTAATGAATAGGTCACGAAAAAAAAAAGAGACCAGTCTTTTTTGAAAAATGCACATTCACAGTGTCGGACAATTGGTATCTTCTGAAAATAGGAAACAAGAAAAGGGTGTCGCGGTCCGCGACATTGGTTGAAGCGGCACGATATAAACGTAGAGGGTGGAGAGAAGGAGAGGGAGGGAGGGAGGGAGGGAGAGAGAGAGAGAGAAGCAAACAAGTACGGTTGTACGCGAGGGACAGTAGGAGGGGATGACGGTGGAGAAACCGAGATGGAAGAGTGGGGAAAGGAAGGAGAGTGATTCGCACATGAGTGAGAGAACGAAAGAGGGAGAAGCACACACACACACACACACAGAGCGAGAGAGAGAAGGCAGGTTAAAACGCTACGAGGGTGAGCGAGTGAACAGCCTTCATGAAGAAAGAGGTGCGCGCTACTAACTTGGACGAAGAAGCTGTGAGATGGAGGGGTATGTATGAAGGCTTAAGAGAGGGAATCTTAGGAGGGGCGCCTATAACGTCACGGCGCATTCACTCACCGGCCGTCGCCGACGCCGCTGTGTGTGGCACACGCAATCCGCCACGATACGGTCAGTTCTCTCTCGACCACCCCCTCGTGCGCTGTGGCGCGCACCCACGCGCTTCCCTCCTGCGTGAGATACGCGTAACCCCGCACTGTCCCCGCAATCCTTCACCCTCTGCGCGTCGCGGAGTGAATTTTCCCTCCCCCCTGTGGTGTCCCGGAGCGACTTTGTGAAAGTTGAAAGCCCAGTGTGTTTACTCGCGCGGTGTTTACTCGGTAGTACATGCGGCGGGGAGTTAACGCGAGATCTCTCTCGTACACGCTGAAAGTGTTCGCAATTTGCGCTTACCGATTGTTTTGGTGCGGTGTTCGAAAAACGTGTCGCGCACGTGTATAGCGCCAGAATACTTTTGCGAAAAACCTGTCACGTGTGACGCATCACCGACGCCGCGCCGATGTTGCCGGTGGTTACCCCTTTTGTGATCTCTTCGCTTTACGGTGGGTGACAGTGAAGAATCAGCTGATCGCTGATTTGATTTAAAGGCGCAGTGCTCCCTTTTTTTCGTACATTTTCTCTCTCTCTCCCCCTCTCTGTCTCGTTCGTGGTATTTAATGATGCCGAAGATCTCTTTAGTGTTGCAATCGGCGTGTCTTTGCTTGTCAGTTGGTAGGTGTGAGACTAATGTGATTTTAGTGGATTGGACCTTTGTGAATTCGAATCTCGTCATTTTTTTTCACAGTGCAAAGATCTCGTCATTTAGCTTTCCATAATACAAGTGTCGAAGTTGTCTTCATTCAGGAATTATACGTATCTCTTTGTTACGCATACTCGTCTCTCTTAAATCGCGATGTTTCTTCTGCGATTTTTTCTTCGTGCAATTCTTTGTTTTGAATTAACGGAGTGAGTGCCGGAGCAAGTGAGGGAAAAATTCCTGTTTTTCTAATTTCTTTTTACATAGATTCATTACTCGTCCCTTTTTTCTTCGTTTCATCTTTTACCCTAACACACACGTAATCACAATAGAGACGTATTTATTGTTCTGGAAACACGTCTTTCCATTCTTCCCGCGCAAATTCCCGCGTCGTCGTTGACCATAGAATTGCGCGCGTGATCCAATGAATCCTTCGGAACCCCTATCGTACCTTCGGAATTCTGCGAGAATGCCATGAGACTCCGAAGATGACCTTCGAAGGTATTGTTTGGTGATGTGACGATGATAGAACCATTGTATATGCCTGCGTGCTCCGGATTGCTGATGACGCGAGTGCTCAGATCTAATACGTAAATTGCATCGACGGTGCATTGTCTTCCTGCACGTGTTTTTCCGACTTTAAAGTGATGTTCTCTGCGCGACTTTGAAAGTTTGAAATGCCGTTCTTTCTGCACGGCGAATAAAATTGGCAAACGCTCCAACTCGATTATTTCAACGAGACTTCTTAAGTACATTGCTCATGTTTGGGAAGGACAAGGCTTTTCTCGAGTTCTATGCCCTCTCACCGGCTTGGAGAATTCTAATTTGGAATTGAACGGGTTGTATTAACGAAGAGGATTTGTGTTCTATACGCCAAGGGATTGAACTCACGAGATCTAATCGTGGAGATCTATAAGAGTTCCGAGTGGAGATCGGACCAGTCATGCGAGACCGGTGCTTTAATCCTCTGCTAGCAGAATCTATTGTTTGGATTTGTGTGATGATCGCATCCGAGCTTCGCTGCATATCTGGTATTTATGATTGCAAGCCATGAGTCAATTTTAAATGGACGTTTATGATGTTATCAGTAAATTGTAAAGTAGTCTACATACATTTTCGAGCATAACGTGTGTGAACTCTGACAAAAAAGAACGAGATTTAAAAAATGAAAGAAACTATGCACAGTCATTTACGTAGACTTTTTTATTCAATGAACGCTCGTGACCGAATGGGGTTGTGTTTACTGTATTTAATAGAATATATTTTGTTACTTTTTGGGAGAAAAAAACATTTGATATAAATATATACTTGATTATTATTGTCTATGTTTTTGTCAATTTTTTAAATATTTCATAGTTTTGTCAAATTCAACAAAACTGCAATTTGTGAAACATCGAGAAATATTTTGTGGTAGTTAGACAATGGTACGTTTTGACCAGTAAAGGAATGTAGGTACCTTGCACGTTCCGGTTTGTAAAGAAATGTATTCCTTGTATTTGGAACAAAAGAATTCTGAGAAATGTTTTAAAGTGCGGATAGAAAATGTGGAAAATCCATACGTTTGAAGAAGCTATATAAGTACATATTATAAAGTCTTTTAAAATAATAATAGTTTTATCCAATGTAGACTTGTTACTTTCTTCCACATTGTTTTCCGCCAGATTTATAGTTGAAAAGCGATTTGCTCAGGAACGATTGCAACAACTTTCTCACATATGTATTTCTTAGACATCAAAATTATGACAAGGTTAGAAATCTGATCTTCTCGACCGGATTATCGCGTATATTAACTATTATGAAAATTTAAAATTTCGTATATATAGTTGGCCATCGTGATAGGATACTGTTTCATTGTTCCGTTTTTATCGCATAACAAAATCGTTACTGTATGCCAAGTTTGTTCAATTCGAGCTTTGGGGCCAAAACGCAAAGTCATCGACGCAAAAAAAAATCAATATGGATAAGATTTCGGAGACTGTAAAGTGTTGATACGCGTCTAAGCGGCGCTTATAGTCCATGAAATCTTTATCGTGTTAAATTTTTTGCGTTGATGGCTTTGCGTTTCGGCTTCGGAGCTCAAATTGGACAGGCCTGCTCTATACTATAGCCAATCAACAGGCTTGAAAAATCTATTGTGCACGACAAAAATATAATTCGCTTAGGCTAGTTTCGTTTCATGCACATATAGCATTCTTAGAATTATTTTATTCTTGTTGTTTATTAAATGTCAAATAAGGACAAATAATTTTCACAGATGTTGCGAGCACCAATTAGAATGTAACTCTATATGCTCACTTAAATCTCAAGTTGAATCTAGAGATGAGCCGAATTTCTTCACAAGTGCGATCTCTGCATGTGGACGCAGAAAATAATTTCATTGCTCGCGAAAATCGCGGATCGCGGGTATTCCTCCTCTTTTCCGTATAAATCGTCGTCTCGTCTGATGAGAAATTTCGGACTTTACGTATCATTAGACTGGGTCCACAACCTCGCTTTAAGAGGCTCTAAGCCGTAATGCCGTAAGAAATTGACCAATCGCAGTCGATTATTTTTCTCGCATTCAACTATGATTGGTCAATTTCTTACGGATTAGGCCCTCTTAAAAGCGAGGTTGTGGACACAGTCTTATGACTAATAGTGCTCGCGTATAACGCACAACGCGTCTTGTTGAGACGCGGAAATGAAAATGGAAGATGATGCGTGAGAGTAACTAGTAGTCGACGTAAATCCGCGCTTTTTCCGAACACGTGCGAGTTTGACAACAAACTTGCGGAGAGTTTTCGACGGCGCACAGTGACGTATCCCGGACCGGCGGTTCCCTGGGAGGACACGCTCCGTGTGAATTACGATCAATGAGAAGAGAAAAGTATTTTTCTCCTCTTACACAGGGTACTTCTTGTCAAAGAAAAATAACGGGTTTTTTAATGCCGCTTTCACGCGCGCGCCGATTTTACGCTCGCCGTCGTGAATTAAAAGCAGTAGGTCGAAAAGCCAGCTCGATTACTTGATTGCGACTGCGTGACATTAGAATCCGATTCATGTTCACAACGCTCATGAACATCACTGTCCTTGTTTAATAAACAATTAAACTTGTTGTTTAATAAACAACAAGGATGAAATGACTCTTAAACGTTAGGAGCGTGAATTGGATAGCAGCCCACAGATCTCGTTGTTTATTTGCATTTTATTGTTATTTGCAGTTTATGTGCTTATCTCGTTGTTATTAATCATCGTTTGTTGTATGCCTATACCTCAATCGTCTACAAGAATAACTTTACGATCGCAAGAATGCTTGGCAATTAATTATTCGTTGGTATAGAGAGAACGCTTTTATTAATTGCTCGTTTAGCGCCGATAGTGTCGTAATGATTCTGACGGTAGGTGATTGACAACGGCAGGAATGTGGGTGAAACTACTCCTCTACTCTCTGTTTTGATACCGCGATTCTATTTTTCGAGATTTTTGAAGTCGCGTGGTACTATCGAGATATTCGTTTCACGTAGAAGCTCTTTCGAACGCAAATTGAGCGGGAGATGTCTCCCATTTCACATGCGGTGTGCTTGAGTTTTTTTCACCCCGCGCGATTTTATTATTTTTATCGTTATTGTATTATCGCTCGCGTAATTGCGAGCGGAGTGATTTATCGAGCGCGTATCCATAAGTGGGTTTTTCACTGGATATGCAGTTTATAATCGAAGCTGTCGCATATGTGCAAATGACGTGATGTTGAAGTGTACGCTCGTTCCAGGTCACGTCGTGCGCCTACGCACGTGTGTCGCCTTTTGCATTAATTACGTTTTAATTATAAAATAAACGCACGAACGCTACGTCATTCGTTTCAATTCGTGTCGCGTACAGACAACTAGAGAAACGTATAGAAACTCGAGGGCCATTCGTTCCGTTAGAATTGCGTACAAAACATACTTACCTGTATGTTAAATAGTATATTTTATTGTCCCCTCTAACCCCCTCCCCCTCCTCCCCCTCCCCTTAACTTGTGTCGAAGTACTTTGACGGAAGAGCGAGAGAAAGAGAGAGAGAGAGAGAGAGAGAGAGAGAGAGAGAGAGAGAGAGAGAGAGAGAGGGGGGGAAGAGGAAAAGGAGTCGTTGCACAAACTAATTAAAAATGAATTTGCAATTTTGTTAAGTACAGTTCACGTTATGGGCACCTCATCGACCTACTTTAAAGTCGTATATTTATATAAAAGCATTACGATTAAAGAGAAAAAACCAAAGTCTCGCTCGTGTCTGTGTAATGTGCCTCTCCTCGACAAGTTTACGAATCGCTGCAATTTAATGGATGATTGATAGAGATGGGTTACTCTCGTGGATTAGTGTCTTCTAGCAACTCTCCAAGAATTAGACGGATACATTGTCAGTCAGTGATCAGACATGAAGGACGGATAAACTTGATTAATCTTCCATATAAATCGTACAATTGTTATTAATTGTTGTTCTTATTCGTTTGAAAGTTGGTTGGAAAATTAGAAACGGATGGTCGCGATTGACATTTTCGGTATCGTGTTCTTTTGTTTTTCCATGTATCGATTTGGAAAACTCCAAAAACACAACGAATATCAACATCCGGTGACGCCACAGAAAGCATACAAATTAATTGTAATCGCCACTTTTGTATTCTTCTTTTTTGATTACCCCCTTTTATCACACACAAACGCGAAATTATTAATATACTAAAAAAAAGAGTGGTTATAGCTATCAAATGTTGAGTGAAATTTCAATCAAATGTTCAATTAATATAACCAAAAATAATTTTCCTATTCTAAATATTCAGTGATTATTAAATCAAATGTTGGTTACATTATTATATTTGGTACTACTCATTAAATATTTAGATAAGTAAAATTATTTTTAGTTATATAAATTTAACATTTGATTGAAATTATTTTATTCAACATTTGACAGTTATTACTCTTTTTCTTTTTAATGAAGCCAAACATATCCGATTGTCGACGAAGCGAGTACTGACGCCGCTAAATTGGCGGGTAAAACGCACGGAGTGCGATATTCCATAATCATCGTACATTCGGTTAGATAAGTAATTAACGTGTGTACCATCTCGAAAGCAGCACGTATTTAATCATCGGCTGTCTTAGTTAGTGACGATAATGCCAGCATAACGCCCGCAATCTTTATAAAATCGTATTCTCAATGCGGCCATTACCTTTTCTTATCCGAAAGACAGATATCTGTCAGATTTTGTACAAAACATAATTCAAACTATTCCTGCAAACAAATCACTTTGTAACGTTTTAGCTTGTCTTACTTGCATTTTGTATAATTCTTCATTAAGAAAAGAAAAAGTACACATACCTATTTATAATGACCAAGATAAACTTGATGTTATTTTCGACTAAATAGTAATAAGTGAAGAGGAACCGATATGTTCCATTTCAATTTATTATCTATTGATTATTTATAACGTTTGAAAATGACGTTTGAAAATTTTATTTTAATTGTTACCATATTACCATATATACTTCAGTCATGGAATTCGTAAGAACGTTTGTCCAGGATAATAAGGAGATTCAAATTTCCATATCTATAAAAACTGCCAATCAAAATAATTTATTACAGTAGTGATATCAGACTGTAAAAGTTTACTCTGTGTGTGCATGGAAAGGATACGTTATCGGCAGACACAAAAACGAGCCCATCTATACATCTATATCTATACGTGCTTCATATATTCGTTAATGTGTGTGCTAGCACATCTCCTGTAAACATGTTGTATTTATAATGTTGCATCACAGATAATATGTGTGAAAAGCAAAATGGCCAATTTCACGCCATATGAGCGCGATAAAGTCTAATGAATTAAAATTTTAATTTTACACCGACTTGTTATTAAAATGGCCAATTTCACGCCATATGAGCGCGATAAAGTCTAATGAATTAAAATTTTAATTTTACGCCGACTTGTACAAAAGATAAATGGAGATATGGCTATGAAATATATAAAGTGATATAAGCGGGAAAAATCTAATCTCACATTAAAATTGACACTTCGGTGTCAATCAACAGCATCCGTATGCAACACGTTGATTTTCATCTCGAACACGTAAATACTAATTAATAAATGCCCAACTTGATATTGGCGCGAGCTCACGTCTGTAGAATCTCCTAAACTTAATTCCGAAATTGCGAGAAAAGTTCGAAGAACATGTTACTTAGAACTAGTTCCTTCGAAGGGATAACCTTCACGTCGCTACCTGAGTGACTTCCTTCTTAAGCCTTATTGTCGTTGTCCTCACTTTACTTTATTCCTTGATAAAGTTATTCTAAATTCGGACCTAGATTTCAGATGGAGAAAGAATTGACTAATCGCAATGCACTGATCATGTAACCGAATTATTTAAATGCGATTTATTAATAATTTTTTCTGTGTCTGAGATTTCGGACCGATTTCTAGCATCGTGGACGCAAAACTTAAAGCTCCTGAGTAGTCGCGACGGCCGTGTTGGAATTGTGACGTCATAAGCGAGAAATGCACATTGATTTTTGTTGCGTGTCATTTGTAAAATAAAGACAATTTGGATAAATGTAAATGACGAGATCGCTTAAAAACACTTGTAAAAATAAACGGAAACTATCCTTTCCTCCTTTGATAGTTAATAAATGATCGTAAAGAGAGCACGTAAAGTGAGTCTATACTCAGGCAGAAACATTTGATAAAACGAGTGAAATATACGTTTTTACGTATAAAATTTCAAGATAATTATAGTTTCCACCCATTTTTGGGACTTTCACGAGTACGAAGCAAGTCACATTTTTACAAATAAGCAAATATTAACGAAATGGCACGCAACAAAAATTTTGTCGTCACTTTTCCACGCCTGTTAGTTCAATTTTACCGTAGCGAGGCTATACACACACATAAGCATGAGTCCATGTCTGTGTGCTCACCTTCGGCCCGAAAATCAGCACACAGACATGAGCTCGTACTTATGTGTGTAACTACCAGTTTTGTCAGGCCACTGACTAATTCGGTGTCGCTATCATCGACACGTAGTTCTTGGTTGAGTACTCTAGAGCACTAGAAACGTAGGTATTCGCGTCTACCATTACTCTTTTTCCCATTTATTGCTCTGTCCCCATTCCATCACTGAGCTGTGATGGGTTATGGTCATTACAAGTTATAATTTGTATTTGCTGCTTGAAATTTTGTAGCTCCGCCGCGTTCATTCCATTTTTGCTCTCAAAATCAGTTGAATATCTATATCATAATATTAGTGCAGGACCTGAAGAGTGTCTGGCGTTCAAGTTATTTCTAGATAAGGTGCCAAATATGTATGCCAATTTGAAGAAAAGGATTGAAATTTCTCATCTGCGAGGAAATATAGTGATGTTTATTCACAAGTCATGTATTTATTTTATAGAAATATAGCAAGTCTTTTACGCTAAAATGTCAAAACGGAGTAATTGTAACATCAAAAATGTTGTTTCTTACAACCTTCTCAGCTTAGCGGCGGAGTGGAAACAGAGCAAGAAATGGGGAAAGGAGTAAAAATGGCGGACACGCGAATATTCACGTTTATAGTGTTTTAAGTACTCATGAGCCTTAAAGTCGTAATCACACTACAGGCTCTGACTCGGACTCCCGACTCGGATTATAATTCAACCAATCACAGCAATGCAGCAGCCGACTCTGACTGCCGACTCGAGAATAGAAATCACTCTATCGACTCTGAATCGAGAATCGGGAGTCTGGTAGTGTGATTACGGCTTTAGAGAACTTTAGCTTTAACCGATTTCGTCGCATTTTCAAATTTTAGAAAAACGGTCAGAGTAGCGGCTAGGCGCCAGAGAAGAAGAGAAACGAAAAGGTAGTTGGTACCACAATACGTACGTGGTCACGTGTACGCGTGCATGGAAAAGGTAGACCTACGCAGGACCACAAAGACGCACGAGAGAGAACGGAGCGGGACAAGGTGGCGACTCTGCTAACTCATCAGCTTCCGGCGGTAGCGGCGGAAGAAAAATGTCGAGCGTCGGGGACAGTCCTGACAGAATGGCTCTGCAATCGCACTACTCCTTACGATGGCATAACCATCTCGCTCACATACAACGGGCGTTCGAGGAGCTGCTGCAAGCAGAGATGCTCGTCGACGTGACCCTGATCTGCGCTGACAGCAGCGTCAAGGCACACAAAGTTGTCCTCAGCGCCTGCAGGTAAGCCTTAAAAGTAGAGTGTCTTTTTACTAAATTTTCCCGATGCTGAGTCTCATTCTAATCTTTTTTTTTTTTTTTTTTTATTTTCAACACGATGCCACGACTGACTGAACAGTAATAAGTAGAAATAAATCGATATGTTCCATTTCAACTATCTATTGTTTATTCACGAAAACATCTGAAATGACGTTTTCTTATTATTTTATTTTTGATTATTCGATAATATAATTATCTCCACATACCTCAGTGGTCGAATTAGTAAAGACGCCCGTCTCTGATAGATTCAGGTTCGAACTCTAGTTGGTGATGTTTTTCACAATAAATTCTTTGCAATGTTTAAGATGCTTGTTAGCATTATTATTAAATTAGTGACAAATTTAATTTATTTTGATATTATTTCTAGCTTCAGTTGATGCGAGTCGAATTCGATCGACACGTGTTTATAGAAAAAGATATTTTCAAAATTTAATATTATTATTATATTTAATATTTTATTTTATATTATTATTTAATATTAGTAGGCACTACGTTTTTTTTTTTTTATCAAATAAGACTTTTTTTTCTTTATTTGTGATGATTAAAACTAAATGTTTATTTTTAGTGAATAAATGAAATCAAGAAATTATTGATTTATATAGCATAAAAAACAATTATTTTTATGTTCGCTGCAGTTCTGCAAAATCAAACATCCACGCGTTGTTTTTATCATTTATAAAAAACAATTTTGTTATATAATATATTTATGAAACCAATAATACACTGTATTCATGTTGCTGCAAGTAAAATTCCTCCTCTCGATAACTACAGAAAAAGAATGCTTGATGCAAAATAAGAAATATTAATTCGACGGCAAAGGTTTAAAGCTTTCTAAACTCTTGCATCGCTTATGCCCATGTATCTCTTGACAATAACTTCCTACACTACTTGCCTTTCTAGCGGTTCCTCGATTAAAAATAATCAGTCGAGTTTTATTGATCAGCGGAAGTATATAGTGTATTTTAAAGAAGCGACGCGCATTGAAAACCGAGAGTGGTTCTTGCACTCGGCGGGTCTCTCTTATCCGAAGAAAAATTTCTTCGTTGCTTCTTACCTTCGTGGTTTACCGGGCAACTGAGTGCCGCTTCGTACCGTCTATACGTTACCACAATGCTCTTCTCACTTCACGCGGGACGTGTGACGTAAAGTTGACAACGAGCGAAAGTCTTGTACCATCTGATTGATTCGCCGTCGCTCGATCAGGGAAGGAGCGCTAATCCTTGCGGTGACTTTTTGTTCGCGGTTTCTGGCCATCGTTCTGTCTTGCGGAGCGAAGACATGCAACGTTTCACGCTGGGACGCATGTAACGTTGCAAATATCACGGTGCAAAATTTTCCGCGATTGTGCCGCAACGTACTTAGCGCAAATGCATGGTGGATCAATCAAAATGGAAAAACGCTTTTTTTTTTGCTTCTTTGGAATGATTCCCAAATTTAAAAAAGGGATGACCTAGTCGTAATTGTATGGAGTCGTTTTTCCTATGTTACAGTCCTTTCTTCGAGAGGATATTCGCTGAAAATCCGTGCAAGCACCCCGTGATCGTGCTGAAGGACTTCTCGCATCATGAATTATCCACTTTGGTGCACTTTATATATCGCGGCGAGGTGCAGATCGCCCAGGAAGAGTTACCGGGGTTGATGAAAGCCGCGGAGTGTCTGCAGGTGCGTGGATTGTCGTCATCGGAACCGAGGCCGGTGTCGACGGAACCCAGGCCGTTGTCGTTGGCGTCAACGCCGACGCGCGATCTCATTTTGGCTGAATCACCAACGCCAGAAGTCGCGCGACACGGCACACCGGAAGAGGATGAAAACGCGTTGGAGAGTACAGCGGAGATGAAGCCTATCTTGCTTCCACCAACGAGGGACCATCAGGCCAAGTCGCATATTGGCCACATGAACTTTGGTATTCGCGAGAGTTGCGGCTCGCCGTCAATGCCACGTCGGAAACAGGCGCGTCCACGTCGACGATCCGGCGAATTGCTACCGCAAGATCTAAGCAGACGCTCGACCCCACCGGTCAGCTCGAGTCCATTGACGAGTGTTCTTAATCTCAGCGGTCAACATCAGGCGCAGCAGCAGCAGCAGCTATTGCTGCAGCAAACTCAGTATCATCAACAACATTCGATTAACAATGCACAGAACCAACAGCAGCAGCAGCAGCAGCAGCAACAGCAGCAACAACAGCAGCAGCAGCTGCAAGAGGACATGGCGGAGAATCTATCGATGAAGAAACCTATATCGCCGAGCGGACTAGATCAGCATCATGTGAAGACGGAGGGCAGTGAAGCGACGAGTAGTCCTCGCGGCTCGCCACTCACAGGAACAAGTCTACTACATCATCCGGATGGTCCTGTATCAGACATCCCGGCGGCCGTAGCGGCAGCTGTAGCGGCGACAGTAGCATTGTCGCTACCGACAATGCCAACGTTGTCACTGTCGCAACCGCATCCTCCCGAGTACCTGACAAGCCTCAGCCAATGGCTGCCCGGGCATCCTCAAAGTCAACTGCCGCCGCCGCCGGCTCCAAGTCACCATCCACGCGAGGACAGTCCGCATGGTTCCAGCAGATCTCATCCGTATCAACAACAGCAGCAACAAGAATCAGCTTTGCCGCGACGTAGCGCTATGGCGATGTTCACTCCGACGTTAGACGGTGTGACAGCTTTAGGCGGCGGACTTTTCTCGCACCATGCCACCACGTATGACAGAGGCATCCTCGCGGATTCGCTGCTTACGGATAATTTCAAGCCAGAGGCACTGCAAAATCTCTTTGGTACTCCCAGTCTCGGCCCTCCGCCCGCTAAAAAGGCAAAAAAGCATCGTAATGATGGTGACGCGCCACGTAGATGGACCGATCACAACACTCGAGCTCTTGCGGTTAATAGGCCCAAAGGACAACACAGCGCTCCGCGAGGAGGACCACCAAGGTCGTGGACGAATAACGAACTTACATTGGCTCTGCAACATGTTTGGGAAAAAAAGCTAACCACGTCGCAGGCTAGTCGTATGTTCGGTATTCCCTATAACAGCTTGCTGATGTACGTGCGTGGTAAATACGGGAAGAGTCTAAAACTTGAGCAATTACGTAGGACTTGTACCGGCACCAATAACTCTGAAATCATGAATAACAATAACATCAAGCCCGTCCAGCAGTCCGCGCAGATGAGCCACGGGCTCACCGGTCTGCCGCTGCAGCATCCGGGGGACAACAGCGGCTATCCCCATCGCGGTCTACTCGGCGGCAACATGCCGCAGCCACAGGGCTTCTATCCCGCCGATTATGCCACCGCGTCTTTTCCCCTGGTGAATATGGTGCATATGTTACCTCCGAGCGAGCAGAAGGCCTTCGAATCGTCCGCGAATCCGGGCGGCGATGGAGGCGGGGGTGGGTGCATAGGAAGTGGGGGAGGGGATGGGAGCGGCAACAGTGGCGGTGGTGGCGACCTGACGAACTCCCAGACCAGCGAGACACCATCCCCCATTGTTGACCATCATCATCACCAGGAGTCGTCGATGCAGCCGCAACCAACGCAATCGACGCCCGCGTTGCTACAACAGAACGGTTCCGATTAGGATTGAGTGGGATCGTTTGGCTAGAATGGTATGTTCTTGTATGTTGATGTTAAGCGATGATTGATTTGTTACCTTTGCCCACTGAGGGCTAAGCAGATAGTCGATTAGTCCTTTGGCTGCGAATATCTATATCATAATCGGTCAGTGATAGACCTGATTATAAACTCGCGTTAATTCACGAATGTATGTCGCAAATGTGATAATTTAGCTAATTATCTTGAGAACATCTTAGGAGATTTGAGATTGAACTTTTCTAGAGATACTGATATCGACAAAATTATTGCCTTTATCTCATACACTCACATACATAAAACTGAAAAGTTTATAAAGCTTATTTCAATATGCTTTTTAACTGACAAGAAATATGCTGTATAATTCAAAGTTAATTTGATTCTCCTTGAAATATGTTAAGACTCGTGGGTATTGAAGTTGACGTGTTACTCAATATATTGAATTCTTTTATTTTTTTATAAAGAAGAAAACGAAACGAGTATGTCAATCAGCATAATCGGCTTCAATGAAAAGTGATTTCATTTTTAAGTGGTTTTGTGTTATAATATATTTTATTGGTAAGTGTTACGGAGATATTAGAGACTACACACACTCTCTCTCTCTCTCTCTCTCTCTATTTTCTTGTTTGTATATGCATATATAACAAAACTGTATCATTCAATATTGTTAGCGTTGTAGAGCTAATATTGTTACATCTTGATATTTAACAACATATTTCAAAGAGAATTAAATCAATTTTAGACAATTATAACATATTTCACTTACAAAAAATATATCATAAAAGCAATATATACAATACAATAGCTAATATACAACTAGAACTGAGGGATCCATCTGTGGATCTTGGATATTTTGAGAAAAACAGTTTCACACTTTTCGCAGCCAAAGGGTTAAACGCACGATAGTTAATTAAGAGACCCCTCCGTGAGGTTTTTCATCACACGGGGGTTATATAGATTTACACGCGCGCGATTCAACACGAGACACTATCCTTCACAAGACTGACTTTTACCAACCGACTCGCAGCTCTCCGCAGGGTATACTCTCGATGTAACATTCGAGCTTTGCTCAATCCACGCTTAAGCGCCATTAACTGCTCTCCGCTCGTTTCTGTGCTTGCCACTTGGGTTTCGTTGCTGTGTCTTTCCTCCGTCGGTGGTTAGGCCGCGTGAGATTTTTACCGCTGTCAAGAACAATACTCAAGAGCTCTTTGTCGGATGTCGTTCATATAGTTTGATTCTCAATGAATACAATAATTTGGAAACTGATTGTTAACAAGTATTTATTGGATAAATTTATTTTCCAAAAATACTTCTTTAGTGAAGATAAAATTTAAAGTAAAATTTGTATTCATCAAAATATTGAATCTTGGTAACAAAATCTTCGAGCGTTTGTTCCGCTTTTCACATTCGGGCTTATTCAGTCAGACGATACGTCGCATCGTCTTGTTTTAATGTCGTCCTCTCAATCACTTCTTTCTTGGGAGACGCGAATTGAAGATTGTCGAATCTTTTCGTGAGAACGAAATGGCATCGAAAACATTGCGACGCGATCGCGAGACAAACTCTCGGCGCTACTGCTACGTAATAGTTCCTGCTGCAAAAGTGATCATGTACCAAATAGTATTTGCTAACGGCTGAACAAAGTACGATGTCTGCTACGATGGAACTCGCGATCGTCGGAGAAAGCTCGCACAGTCCGTTGTCAATATAACAGGCGTCTTTTGAACGGAAAATGACGATTATGTTTACGATAGGTAAAGAACCTGAAGTAAGATGGAACAAAACTTTTTTTTAGTGGTGGAATATATATGATGATTAAAGGTGCGATCCACTTGACGCTACAAATGTTTCGAAGTTTTTCATTGACAAATCAGAAGAAAGAATTTTATTATTAATTGATCAATCAAGAAATGCTTCGAAATATTCGTAGCATCAGCTACATGGACCATAGCCTAAAATTAATGACATTGAGAAGCTCGATTTAAACCGCTAATTTAAAATTAAAGGAAAAAATATACGTATATGTAACAGACGGAAAGATTATGCAAAATATATATGAAATATGAACTAGATATTACACACTCACACACACATATTGAATGTTTCAATATAAAACTATTAAATTAACTATAATTTTCTTTCTTAATATTGCAATATGCATTATTAGTTGATTTTCAACTTTAATTATTATATCTATTTACATTACACAATATAATTTAAACAACTGATTGTTAATGTTATATCTAAATTAAATTAATTTTTAATTTTAATAATGATAAATGAAGAATCTTTGACAATTAAAGAAATATTTTTTTGAGTACTTGATAAATTAAATTTAGCATTTTAGGTTGTTACACCTAAAAATAATACTAAAAATTTATTAAAATTTTATATAATTTTTTATTGTTTTATTATTACGTTTGAATGTATGTAAAATTTGAGTGCAAGTTCTCTTATTGTTTAAAAATTATTTCATTGTTTAATTTGTTTTGATTCTTAAAATTGCATTATATATTACTTATTTGCAAATTTAATAAGAAAATAACATTACGAATTAAATCAAATTTTATACATAATTAAATTTTTTACTGATTAAACAATAATAAACAATATATTCTTGCAAATGTTTATTTGGATCCACTTACTGATATAAAAGTTATTAGCTAAATTGTAGAAAAATTTAATCATATATATTTTGTTGCATAAAATTATTACAAATTATTATTTTGTTTTGTATAGTTGGCTTCGAGATACATTTACAGACTAATATTATTAAAAGTTTTTGAATAATATATTAACTACTATTAGTTTCTTTTGGCTGGTTATTCAACTGATACTTTTAGTTAATATTGTATAGCTAAAATATCTTTAAATAAGTTATGTATGATTTAATGTAATTTTTATATTTTAGATTTAATGGAAGTAATTATTTAACGCATATACGTTTCTATTCATTAAGTGTACATATATGGGGATCATTCATGTTCAGCGTATTTTTTTTAACGGATTAAGTTGGCTCAAAAAATATTAAAAATTCATATAGTTTTTTTAACTATTTTAAACGAAAAAATTTATACATAATTTAACAGATATTTTTGTTTAGATATTTTATTTTTGTCAATATGTAAGCACAAATGTGTATATGATAGTGAGTATGTATATAAAATTTGTAACTTTTGATCAATGAAATCCAATAACTTAAAATGGAAACGTTTAAAATTCATATTTTAATAAAAAAATATATCTCAAAAAATTTGTTATTTAAACGTTTAAGTTTAGGACATGAAATATTACAATTTTGAAACTCACAAAAATAAGCGTGCCTATAAAAAGTTGACATTTAATTTTAAAAAATTAATTTTTTTTTCAAAATTTATAATCTCATACACTTTCGTAAATGAAAAAATACATACGAGATGACATTGTAAGAGAACAAAGAAATTGTAATCATTTCTGCAGAGCGATTCGTCATTTTTATTCTAAAATAACACTGAATAAAAATTTGTTTGTATATATGTTTTAATTATAAAAATAGTGAAGAAATACGAAAAAGATTATTTACTTATTTAAACGACAAATATGCTTTGCAATGTATACGGGGGTTATTTGTATCCGCGCTTGTGATTTAAATATCTGCTGCTCAACAAGAAGATGTCCACTGCCGGGCTTTCTCGAGCACCTTTTCCCAACTCACAAATTTTTTAAAAGCAGAACAGCCTAAACTTATTTGTTTTCAAAATATTCATAATTTAAAAAATTAGCCACAAATGATCCCCGTATATAAGGTGATGGTTAATTATGATTCAAAATTTCAGAATTGAATTCAAAATTAACGAACATTATATATTATTGTAATATATATATATGTATATATATATATATATACATGATAAATTTTTTTATTTTTTTAACTGAATTTTCTTAATTAAAATAATACTTTTAGTTTTAATTTGTAGATTATATTTAGTGATAATTCAATAATTTCTTAGTTAGCTTTTAATTTAGTTGATAAATCGATGATTCTTTAGTTAGCTTTTACTTTAAAGTAATTCCTAATTGATCTAATTAATTTCTAATTAATTAATGAAATATATTTTTATGCGATCATTGGTTGATACGGTTTTTAAAGAGAGCTTCTCGAATGCAATTGAATAAAATGACGAGAATATTATTGACATGAAAGCGAGTATCACTTTCGCGCAAGTCGTTCGCGTTTTTTCATGTCTGATAAGAAATAATCTGGTCGAATTGCGCGACGTGAATGATGCAGTAATAGTGACAACTTGCCAAGATTTTCCATTTGCCAATCCCCCGAGAATCTTATCTGTTGTCAGTATGCTCCGATGCGTATAATTTTTAGAGTCTATTTCGCTTATTCGGTAGGGATACGTCTGTAAATATTTTTAATTGTTGGCTGTTTTATTCCTCTCGCTTCTTTTTATTGGAATTTCTCGCGATACGTTTTGAAGTATCCGACAACACGAGCAAAATGAAAATTCGCACAATCTGTCGAGACGCGAATTATCTTTCGTTTGACTCGTTGCGAACAGATAATTAAACGAGAAACGAGGCAAGCACGCGCAATCGCCGATTTTGGCGAGTACCGAAACGCGAAATGTAATTCAAGGGAAATTAAGGATTGACAGCGGTATAATTTCGGAGAGTTCAATTCTCAATCACACGAAAGAAATGTGAAAAAAGCATTTGCGCGGTGTCTGCAGTGAAATTCACCGAAATCATACTGATCTGAATATCCGGAAAGCAAGAAAAGAGAGAGAAAGAATATAAATACGTGACAAACGTTGAATATACTTTTAATCGTAGACCACAATTTCACAACAATATTTCGACAACCAGACGGAAGCGCAGGGTAACTAACACATCAGGGATAGCCACAGACAAATCTACGATAGATAAAGAAAATGCTACATATTAAATTGTAAAGGTAATGGTAAATGATTACTTAGGTAATTATTAAAGTTATAATAACGATATGATTATTTCGTTAAAGAGATTAAGAAAGAAAAAGGAGGAAGTTGAAGAAAAGAGAGACAAAAAGTGAATGAATGACAGAAATAAGAATCATATGATAGAATCCGTTATGTCACATTCTTTACTATTCCTAGAGAGAAACAGGATAAGATATATTATGAGAAAATAATAATAATAAAGTAACGAATAATAATAATAATAGCGATTTAAGTAGAACATAAACGACAGACGGAGCGTATAGGTGCGACACGGGGTTTGAAGTGAATATTAGAGAGACCACAGGTTTTCGGACCTCACCCCAAAAACAACCTGTACAATACAAACTGATATTATTATTGATTATTAATACTATATATATTATATATATTATATATACAGGGTGTTTCAAAAGAGTTTATAACTGCTCCAACGGGCTGTACCCTCAGTTCTCGTCTAGCTTGACGTAAATGTATATGTGTATACAAATATATAAAAAGTTAGACTTACGCTTATATTACATCATGTTTTTACATTTAGATAAATTGACGAAAAACTTTAATTTTGTACCAATTAAAGTATACCTAATTGAATTTGTTATTAGAAATATTTATTTTCAAGATTGATTCGTCATCTAGTCGTAAATATTTTTTGAAAACTGACAAAATTTATACCAGAGAAAGTAATCTACAAATTTCTGTTTTATAATATTTAGACCGAAATTATTTTGATAAAAAGTGAAATAACTATGTAAATATCTCATTTTTTTTTCATAATTAATTTATTTTTGTTTAATCGAGCATCATGAAATTGTATTCGGACGATTAAGATGGTACAACCACGTTGAAAATAGTTTTAACAATTTTTTATCCACTCTGTTGACAAGAAAGAAAGAGAGAAGGAGAGAGAGAGAGAGAGAGAGAGAGAGAGAGAGAGAGAGAGAGAGAGAGAGAAAGAGTGAGAGAACAAGAGAGAAAAAGAGAAAGAGAGAAAGAGAGGGAGAGAATGAGTAACAGAGAAGTAGGATTATATCTTAACTGTATGCGACAAATCGCGCAGAGTTAAAATACAGTTAAACAATGACTGTTTGTATGCATACAAGAGTGCGTGCGAGAGCGTACAGAAATACTATTTATAGGTCTATTTGTGATAGGCACCACATGTGCAGAATTCAGTATTATTTTACAGATGATTGGAAAAAGAAACGTCGGCACGTTTTCTTTTTCAATTAATGTTTTTGTTGTTCGTAGGCACCCCTTTAGCATATTAAACATTAAGAGAACTTTCTCCAATCGCAATGTTTATCGTTTCTCGCATCTCTTGCGAGAGGCGACGCGCAAAGCTTTAAAGGAGAGAGAAGATGAGAGAATATCCTGGGAATGAAAGAGTGAGAAAAAGGAGAAGAAAGTGAAAGAGAGAGAGAGAGAGAGAGAGAGAGTGTGCGTGTAAGAGAAAGAGAAGACAACAGGGGGACGTTATAGGCACACAGGCACGGAAAAAAAGGAGCATTATTATTGTGGCATAGGGTGTGGATAGAGAGACGCGTATCGATTGGTTACTTTATTATAGCGAAAGGATAATACATATTAAATACAAGTAACGCATTATTGATTGATTTTAAATTGTTGCCTTACTTGTGTTATGGTGTCGTGTTAAGGTCGCTATATCTTAACGAGTGAATTAACAGCGAATGTGAAAGTTTTTAAATCAATTCGCGCTCGAGAGTTCGATTTAGTTTTTATTCGCTGTTTATTCGCTTTCACAGTTATACGCTCGATAAAATCGGCGCCAGTACAATCGTCGCTGTAATAATGATTACAATGATTCTTAATTAATTATGGAAAATTTGTAATATGTAATTTATTGTTAAAATTAAACGCGGGCACATATATGCACGAAAGAAAAATAACAAAACAAGGAGGATTATATCCGAGTATTGGAATTACATGTTTTTATTGGACAAGTTATAAATAACGTTGTGCCATTATTTTCATTGTACAGGACGTTAGAAAAATGAAACTCACAGCGAATCGCAAATAGCGTTCACTAAGAAAACAGTTCTTACTCAGCAAATAGTGTTCACACACACAAAGGAAGTTCTTCTAATGAGATTAATTTTCCGAACTGCATTGATTAAACATCTTTTACTTGATTTAGTAAATACTACGCGCTTTTCTAAATTCTGAATCCATCATCTAACGTACGCTAATTTATACAATAATTTTGTATCACTGGATATTTAATATCCATTATTTACATAAAATAGCTGTCTCATGAAAAAACGTTTTGAAAAAAAAAACTATTAAGTTATTATTTATAAAAGGGATATCGGATAGGCACCGATACCGCGCGACTGACGAAAAAATAATATTTTATTTTTCCGGAACTCTGTTTAAGCGGAGTCACTATTTTAGTTCCTACAGTACAGTACGACGATAACTAATATAACTTTCCAGTAACGTAAAAAAATGAAACGGGAGTAGTATTATCTTACTTATCGCATAAGTGATAAAGAAAGACGGAGTGTGAAAGGGAAAGAAAGAATGGGAGTAATTGTAGGAGAGACAGAGAAAAAGTGGAAAACAAGAGGATATGCCTCCGTAAAATATTATTTTTAATTTCGTGTAATCTACAATTGTACATAAGATCAGAGATAAACGCGCTGTCGATTATTTATGCGTAATATATAGGTATACATACTTATATATATACATATTATACATATACGTATATTTATCGATAATTGTGCGTCGCGAGCATTGTTCTTCGAATACAATCTTTGATCGAATGAGCATTGAGAGGCAAGAAACAAAACACAAACGACGAAGTAGGCGAGCACATTGTAAAAACGCGATTTCTGCGTCGTAATTAATGTAAAAGTCTATATGTAACATTTAGTATTTCTTAATGACGTTATATTGCTGCTAAGTGGGTCAACGACGATCAAAGTATCACACGCAAGCCTTGTCTAAAATTTAATCTTGACAGCTACTGATTTTCCCGCCGAATATAAGTCGAATAGAAATTGCATTATGTCGTACACGCGGCCGCTGGAAGATGGCGTTGAAATACACTCTCGGGGAATCCCATTCTGAACTACACTTCTCCAGAAGGGATTTACCAACTGGTGGCACGTTCGAGCAATCTGTAGTTGTTGAGTTACCGATGGTTCGTACAAAACTCGTTTCCCATCGTCGCTCACCTCGCGGTTATACTTTATTATCTTAGCACCGTGTTTCAAGATATACACAGGTGCGACGCGCGAATTTACCTTTCCTAGATGATTTTTTTTTTCTAGTGCGCTTATTATTTTCCATTCGATGAATGACACGACTCGTCATCGATATCACCGACGCAGAAATCGCTGTTTCGAAATCACATCAAGAATTCCATATTGTATAAAGAAATAGAAAAAACCAGAAAAACGAGAACAGATGAAATAGTTACTTGCATCGGTTGTGCTGTCACGTAGTTCCTAAATCGCCCTAGCCTCGCCCCGAGCGCATGATAAAATAATATATGCATGAATGAAGAATGAACGAACGTATGAGATTTGTATTATTTCGAAGTACGGTCGATAGACGATACACCGTTCGGTTCTTTTTATTTCGACGTAAATGTATATTGATATTATCACCAACTTTTTTATCGTGTTGTTGGAAGCCTAGGATTGAATGTAACAAATTCAATCAATTTCTCAATTCTTTAAGATCGTAAGATCATGTGTGAATATTTTAAATATATTATTTTTAAAACGGGGGCTTATAATATATATATATATATATATAAATACATATATATATATATAAAATCGTTTTCATACAGCACAAAAGCTTCCGACATTGCTGCAACGTTTACAATGTTACTGCAATATATTGCCGAAACGTTGCAGTGTTATTGCATATTATTGGAATAAACTGTGCTGTGTGGATTGTAAAATATTTATGTCAATAGTAGTTGGACTCTTTTATGCGAACTGTTTTATATAATGTATAATTATCAAGAATTAATGAATCGGATCTTCTTGGATATTACTTGAAATTTTGAAGATCCTTTTTTTTTTTTTTTTTAAGAAACGCACATATTTATGCTTTTTTAAAAGAGAAAAGAATCCGATTACGTGATTTTAATACAAAATTTTTTACCGATACGCGATCGTATTCCAATTAATGTCGTAATTTCGATAACTAGGTATGCGCCTTTTGATGCAAACGCGTTTATGAATGTCACATTTGATACGTTCGTGGGAATGAAAAAGGAAGAATAAAGACTGGTATTCTTATCTCGCTTTTAGGCGCGATTTAAGTAAAAGCGTCTGTCATACGCGAATTAACGTGTCAGGAGGACGCTTTTAGCTAAAGTCGTCTCCCCAAAAAAGCTTGGTATAACTGGCGTAAAGAGCGACGTGCTTGTGCAACTATATATACTGTTTCTCGTAAGAAGCGAAATATGTAGATACCGGTGGATCGTATTTTACCGTACGACGAAAGAGAAGTAAGTGGGACGAAGAGACCGAGGGTGCGTGAAAGAGAGAAAGAAAGAACGGTGTGTGTGTGATATGAACGCATTGAGAGAGTCGTGAAAAAGTGGATAGAGCGTGTGATAACTGTAGTTGTGTGCGGTACGATACGAATGAGGAATTATAGGAAACAAGAGAGAGAGAGAGAGAGAGAGAGAGAGAAAGAGAAAGAGGGATCTCGATTACAGAAGCAGCACCACATCGCAGATTATAATATAACGATATATTTATACTAATTACAATTGTACCATAACGATTATAATACTACTTATTATATTATACAGAGCCGCCGCCACCCAGTATATTTTTTACAGGTTTACATTGTATTACAGTTTATAAAGTTTGATATACAATAAAAAAAGGAACGATTACCTAAGCGCAGCGCACGCCCGCGGCGGCAGCCGGCGCGTCTCGTCTATTTATAGGGTGAGAACAGTCGAACGATTAAGACGCCGCGGCGCGCACTGCGTCACGCTATAACTACAATACTTCCGAGTGTTGGAAGATCGACGCCACGGGAGATAATAAATCGTAATAACATTGTCGGGATGCTTCTCATCTTTGAAGCAAGGTCGGCCACAAGTGTGTCATTCTGTCTCTGTTATTTATTAAACGCTGAAAAAGGCATAACGATACTCTTGTGTTGACAACTTGTGTCGTTAAAATTGATATTCGACCGGAGGTGTTGTGACTCTGTCAAAACGCTCTTTTTTCTCCGGAAGAATGGAAGCAATTAACGGTCACAAGCATCAATGGTTGGGAAGCACAAATCGTTTAATTGGGAGACAGCTAGAAGAAAAAAAATGGGAAGGAAAAAAAAAGAATCTATTCTTGTCAGCTGGCCTTTTACGAAGAAATGGGCTTTCCTTCTTTCAGAGGAGAGGAACTTAAAGAAAGATATGTAAGCTTTAAAGGAAACACATGTTACATGCGATTGGCCTCGAGCTTCCAACACCCGTGCCGATAATGGATAAATGAACGCTACATAACTTGTGATACGTTTACCGCTGGTTACTACAGAGACTTCCTAGCCGATCCTACGACAGGCTCGGCACCACTAGTTCACTCACGCACACGACTCAACGTTTATACGGATTTATTATTACAGATTTATTGAGTAATATCGAATTATTGCGTATAACAGTAATTAAATTAGGTGAGATATACTTAAACAGAGAGACTACAATGTGAAAACAAGAAAGAGTTACAATATGCGAATCAATTATATGGTGTGAATGCGCACACGAGGCTAGGACGAGGCTAGCTACCTAAACCCCACGTTCATTCTTCAGATTACATGTAACATGCGGATTACACACAAACACACACATTCACACATACGCAGACACACAGATCCAATCGTATTCACTCTAAACCCTAATAAAATCTGTACATACCATTGCAACACTCGTCGTATTTCTTCCCATCGTCCCCATCGTTGCAGAAAATATTTTAATTCTTTGTTAAGTTTTATCAATGTTAATTTTTTGGTCTTAGTTTTTACAGTTAGTAATTTCGTAATATACTCTAGACGTTCCTACCTGGATCGTAACCGGCATCAATGAGATGCTAAGTATATAATATGTCTGTCATGGTATCATATTATATAATTTAATACTCGTCCGATTAATTGTCGAGATGTTCGACGATATCGGTCAAATTGCAACGGGATCACCTATAGAGAGTATGCGAAGTGTGCGACGGAGATAACTCGAAACTGCCTCCCTGTTTACCTGCCGCTTCCCTTTCCCCTGTCGTCCCGAGAAATGCAGCCGGTGGATCGCTAAATGGTCAATACCTATACGCATAGCTGCGAGTAACCGGTTGTCACTCAGATTGATGAGCAGTCGAAGCAGTTTCGAAGCAAATTATTGTTATTCTGATTACGTAATAAGCTGAGGGATAAGGGTACGGAGGAGGGCAGGAGAAAAGAAAGGGGGCAGAAGGAGGAAGACGGACGACGCGATAAAATGAGAGTAGTCTCTGTTACTCGAGGAAGGATGAGGGAGGGTGTATAAGTTTAAAGAAGGACGAAGGGAGGGCACGGAGTGCGAATAAAAGAGGAGATAGAAGAAGAGGAGAGAAGGCCGTAAGAAAGAGAGAGAGAGGGGAAGAAGGCGAAAGGAGAAGATGAAGAGAGACAAGGATAGAGAGGCCGAATCTGAAGGAGTGGAGCCATAATTCCGAGGGGGCTTGGGCCAGGAAGGCCGATTCCGCGAATTCGCGTAATCGATTCCGTCATGTCGCGGACCACCCGGGCACGGTCCTAATAAATAAGTAATACGTCGGTGAACTGAAAGATCGGGATTCCGGGAGGAAGACGCACAGGCTCCGGTATACATTGTGTGTTACGTGCATATATACAAGCGCGCGATCTCTTTCCTTCACTCGCGCTCCCCACACTCACACACATGCACACATTTTTCTCAAGTATATACTTTTCAATGATGCCCGAAACAAAGCGTGCACTATGCGCGCTCTTCCGAGACAATCGTCGAACCTATTGAGACTCGTCGTATTTTAAAATTACCATTTTTACCAGACGCCACTGAGATCTGATTAACAGATTGAAGAATTATGCATGTGTTTACTTATAAATCAAATAATAATTAGTATATTTTTAACTAATTAAAAGACGCTCATTCTGAATAGTCGGGAAGTTCAAGGTTCAAACCCTGGCTGGAGTAATATTTTTCGCAATAAGTCGGATTTTCAATGTTTTTAAAATGCTTAACAGCATCATTATTAAATTATCGAACAATTTAATTTGTGGTATTATTATTTCAGCTGTAGTTTATGATTACGTTTGACAGTTGGCAAAATACTTTCAATCATTCGACTTTAAATATAAAATACATAAATGTAGTTTATGTAACTAAAAAATGTATTTAAAAACATAAATATTATGAAGTGAGATCTTGATTACGTTATTTATTTTGTTATTAACAGTGTAAAAAGTATGAAAATCTTATTTAACTCTATTCAAAAATTGTTTGTAAAAAATGGGTGTGTGTTATATTAATTAACAATAGCCTATTTCCTAGGAAAATTTACGTATCGATAGATTTAATAGCGATACTGTGTTACTCAATATCAGTAACCTTTTAGGATTAATAAATGAATAGTTTAGATATGAATAATTTCAATCGTCCAATTATTGAAACGGCAATTACAGTAAGAATTTGTATACTTATTGAGAATAAAATCCTAATTAATTCGTTGCCAGACCACTTTCGAATACCGTTACCGACACAATACCGGCATAATACATATAAGTATCGGATGCATTCCATTATTCATTGCAAGTACCTAAAAATCTATAGATTTTCGGTACTTACAGCGAATAACAGAAAGTAATCCTTGCAGAAAACGGATAGATTGAAGAAGAGGAGTGGGAGGGGAGGGGGGGGGGGGGGGGAGAAGGCGATGTGACATATCACGCGCGCGTGTATTCGCTCGAATTTCTACGGTCTTTGCAACACTTTGCTCTCTCGAACTATTTTAAAGATACCTATAAATACGTGCATGCCGTACGGCAATATACGGCAGGTCCTCCCGCAGACGGCAAACATACCGTATCTGGTCTGCCGTTTAAGTAAAATCGGTCGCGACGAGAAATTAATTATTAACCGTAACCCATTGTGCGTATACATACACATGCGTACGCACACTCGCGCGCACGCACGCACGCACGCGTTGCGTTCAAGGCCATTCTCGAGGGAATTATATTCTACGGTGTACGCGAGGTTTAAATTGAACGTTTAATTATCCGAATATCGTGTGCGCGCATGGTTTGCCGCGACGACAAATTATTAAAACGATTGCAGACACGCGGTTGAGAAGAAAAGTCAAATCGCCCACTCGAATTTATAGCGTGGGAGTGTTTTTATTTCCCTGTTGCGAAATAAAATCTATGAATTGCGACTTCTTCTGTCCGAAAGACGTATCCATGTACACAAATTAATACTTTTCCAATTATGTTCCGTATCAAAGAAACGTTTCGTGCGTTATTTTTAGTTAGAGAAATGAATTAGAGGATCTTTTTACATTACAAGTATCCTCTAAGAACCGTTCTCTGAAAGACTGAATAAGTTGCTTGGAGCCACAAAAACAATAATTATCACGGTGCATAGCACAGACGTTGCTTTTAACAGTTCGATGCACACAGTAACAGTAATTAATAAAAAGCGTAAACTAAGTATTGCAGAAACATTCATCAAAAAAGAATCGGAAATAAAAAAGAGAAACTTAAATTTCTATTAAGAATAATAAGCACTCTAAGTAAAAAAATATATATATACTGTAATATAATTGCCGAATTAATTTAGTAACAAATTAAATAGAGCTAACCGTATATTTTGATATAGTTAAAAAAAGACTACTTGTTTTATCTTCTCACACACACACACACACACACATCTTTACACACATTAAGATTTTATGGATATGATTTATTCGTATCTTATATATTTAAAGTTGCGCAAAAGTTAAATGTAAATTACATATTATATACATTTGTTTCCAAAGTGATACGATTCAAAAAACTAAATCCTGAAATTATAATTTAAAAAACATTAAATTATAAGATTATATTATTAGTTTTATATATATAATTCCAGTTTCATTGTGTTGCAAATCCAAAAGTATTTGGTACATTATATGTATATCTAAAGTAAGTAATATATTTAAAATAAAATTACATATAGAGTTATTATTCTAACATATCTAATTTTAATCGCAGTTAGCGCCTATCAATTGATTAAAAAAATTAAGTTTCCCAGGAAAGAGCACAAACTATTTTTTAACTTGACAGAAAGTTATTAACTTATCAAAAATAATATTGGCAGAATAAAAAATATATTTTTAAAAGTGTGATAAAATATTATTTTTGTTATTTTTATTCCACAACTCTTAAAAATCATCATTTTTAAACCGTGACGATTTTTATATCCTTTTAATTCCCCATTTCTATCAATGTAATTAATTTTAATCTTATTGTTAGTTCAACTTACTCTTTATCTTTTTCTAATTCTTAGAATTAGAAAAAGATGAAAAGTTAGAAACGGACATAATACATAAGACTGAATCATTTTGAGTTATAAATCATGTTTTTTTTAGTTGTATTACATTTAAAACAATATTTTACATTGACTAACTAAATTAACATATTATTTGCAAATATAATCTAGCGACTGTAGTTCAATGCCCTCTCTTATTATAGTTTTTAAATTTATAACCACTTAAGGAATCTATATTTATATTATGTAATATTTTACTCCTTATTTGAAGAAGAAAATCACTACTTCAATTCTCATACTCCAACGTGTTCGCTGCACGTACACATAATGTACAAACGTAATCTAAATAAGATCTAAGGTTGTCAATGCGACACTCGACACCCTTGAACACGTGTAACACTTGGAAGGTGTCGGCGAGTCTTCTGTCAGAGTCAGTATTACGATGTAGGGAACACCTAAAACGGGGTAGGTCTTCACGCTGCCGAGAGCAGGGGGGAATCAAGGAGGGGAGCGAGCTATTCGAGCAAGTTAGGCTCGATGAACAGGTGGATCATCGAAGCTGACATTCGAGGCTCTTCCAATCGAGCGATGAAGCGAATAATGCACACAAAGCTTCGAAGTGAGGGAACATTTTTCGTATAGAATACTCTCAATAAACGCATTTTCAGTGTTTTCACTCCAAAAACCCGAGAAGTACAACAAGAACAGAGTATTTGTATGAAAAAATAATAGGAAATATATATATATATATATTTTTACAAGATTTTATTGTTTATAGTTTTGAGTGAATAATTCTGAAAAATATTTAGTATATTTTATAAATCCAATTAAATAACATATGTATATGCAAATTTATTATATGTATTTAATAAACAAGTATTGCAAAATGTAGAAAATTTTTATATGCGATAAAAGGTAGCTTTGATAAGTAATATCTTAGCAAAATTTTTCAGTCTTATTCTATATAATTACATTTATTTAATCTTTTTTTTTTAATGAGAGATTATATTTCGTTAAACTCAATCGATTAGTCAATTTTTGTTGCAGCTTGGGAAACATACACGCGAAATGTTTCAGACGATGTTAAATTTAGAAATTTCGCACGACAGCATTAGCCACGGCGATCCTTGTTCTTCGTTTTACGGTTAGAGTCTCGCATTTCACCGTTTTCTGACCTGCAGGGTAATCTTTGATTTTTTTCTGTAACTACGTATCGAAAAATTCGCGCTCGTTTCAGTCTTACTGATTATAACATGTAAAGCGCAAGTCATTCCTTTAAACTTTTATTTTGCAAATTTATTACAGTACAAAGAATTCAAGAGAAATTAATTTTATAATTTTATGGGTAATTCCTATATGATTATTTAGTTTTATATGCAATATCAATGTATAATGTAATGTGTAATGTTAATAAACTAAAAGACAACAGTATTACCATGAGAAAGAATTTGTCAAACTAATCGGAAGATGCTATATATAATTTACACATTCATCATATTCTAAAATACTTAACAATGGTTTGTAAGAACCGTAATGCCCGACATTTTTGCTCGTAAACGTATTTTTTATTTAACGCTGAATTGACTAGCGGGCCAGTATAGGGCCGCACATTCAATGGAAATTTATGCGAGGGCCCCGCCCCCTCTTTCTCGCAGAGGCCGAGAGAAGTCGGTCGATGGATATGGGCGCCAGCTTCGCAGACTCTATCTTGGCCCTTTACGAGCGTTCAATTGCCTCCCTTTCGCCAAAGTCGACAAAGGTATACAAAAATCGTAGGTTGCTAATGTGCATAGAAAACTTCAATATAAGAATACATAATCTTGAAGACTTTTAAATTAAACCATCATTTTAAATTAGGTCGGTTTATCGGTAAAATTGAGGTTGAATATACATTAGTACTTAATAAGAATAAAAAATAGTTAATGAACAAATAAAATGAGAAAAAAATTTTTGTTTAATGCGGAAAGTATATGAATTCGAATAAAAAACTATTGTTGCAAAACTATTATAAAATCGTATTGCAAACGGAAGATTGAGTTGCAAACTAGTGTCGTATTCTATATAGAATTTATGATAATCAATAATGTTTGTGAAAACAATGTTTCATTAGCTCATAATAACACAAGCACTGATAGTCTATTAACCCTCGACCCTACGAGAAATGAGAGAGGAGCTCTCCTCTCACTATCATTCTGGAGTCGATAAGCAACTCTGTTTATGGAAGCAAACCATTGAGTACGAAACGGTCGCACGCCTTTTTCGCCGCCGCACCGCGGTGGCGGCGGCGGCGGCGGTGGCGTCCCGCAGGTCCGGCCATCCGGGTCCAAGCGGCAGACCCACAAAAATGACTGCCAAAAAAGGCTCAACTTCATGAAGTCGGACCGTCACTCATCGCGGCGAATTGGCTTCCACAGCGCAACAATGTAACACGATGTGTGCATAACGATGCCCCACACAAACACATATACGATCGGTACGAGGACGAGCACGTGGTGGGCGCGAGCGTGTGCGTGCTTACGTCGCCCCGTGTACGTATATACACGCAACGCCAGGTCGGCACACCGCGATCGGGTCTACCTACCTACCCTGCACGGGAGTAAAGGTTTTACCGATGGCGTACGCCCATACGCACGTAGCATGTAGGCAGAGGTTCCCACACCGCGGGCCATGATTTATTGGCCTGCCACTCGCCAGACCTGCTGTCATCATCGTCCCATGGTTGGTCCATGATACAGCGCGCCGTGCCGTATATAAACTTCCCTCTATGCACGATCTCTTCGCGTCATATCGGCTCCTTCTTTCCTCGCGCTCCGTTGATACAGGAAGGCCGTTCGCTGCGCCGCACCGTGCCTCTCGCCGGCTCCCCTCTGGTCCACCTTGTTTTACCTTAACCAGCCGATACCCACTGCTGTATGAAGCCGACAATCACCTTCCTTCTCATCGAGAAGATGTTGCCTGATGTGGGTGAGAGGTGCGAATTTCGCAAACTCGATTTGAATATCGTTATCGCGTTATTATCGTATGTACTCGAGATTTATGATCAATCTTACTCTTTTAGAGTAGATTAAAAGACAACCGTAGATAGAAAATTAAATGGAGAAGACGAAAGGATTCTCTCCTGGATAAGTAATGTATTCGCGAAGATTAAAAATTAAATGTGAAAAGAAATCAAACTGAGAAGAAATAAGGAAACAGTTACTTGGGGTTTGAATCGATCGCCAAGAGAAACATACAATAAATACACATAATTGTGTTTAGAGATTATTTTAAAAAAGTAATAATGATAAAAAGTATGTTTAAAAAATTCGAAGATCAAATAATTTAATTCTTGCAATTGAAAGGTTGAGTATTTATAATACATGAGTATTCACAATTTATTGTATTTTTACTCTTATTTTAATAAGAGTAAAAATACTTAATAATATAAAAACGGAAAAATAAAAAAAATTATCTTAAATATAAAAAATATAGGTGAAACGGAGTTATTATAACAAAACTATTATAAACGTACATTGCGATAAAAGAGAATATTACAAGACAGTGTCGTATTCCAGAGTCAAGATAAAATTTATTCATATCGTGTATATTAATAGTGGATAACGCATTGTTTTCATTAACATTTCTCGTAAAATTGCTCGGGTCAGGAGAAACGTAAGAGTTAACAGGCTGACTACTCGAGATCATCAAGCGGGAAAGGTGAGGGGCGGGGAAGAAAGGGGATTTCTATCAGAACACGGGTGGCGAACACGGGAGTCGTCCGATTAAGAACCGAGAGGGGTTACTTCGTTCGCTGCCAGCGTGGTTTCCTAGACGGCGGCGGTGGCGGCGGCGGCAGCGGCGGCGGTGGCGGTGGCGGCGACGGCAGTTCGCTCGCTCGTTCGGCACACAGTCGAACTCCTTCGCCACTGAACGACGGACGTCGTCGTCGTCGTCTTCATCCACGAGAGACCGGGGGGGGGACCACCTCTTAGCGCGATCATCATGTCGTGCATCATGATCGGTGTCTTGATGATACTCGCGTCGATCGCACGTAGTTGCGCCGGTTGCCCGTTCTGCGCCAGGCAGCAACTGCAGCAGTTGCAGCAGCGTACACAGCCACAACTGCAGCAGCAATTTTATCGGACGATCGGCAGTCCGAGACCATTCGGCGTTGACAGACCGAGTCGCGTCCAGGAGTTCAACCGGACCGGCGTGCTGCACCCCGAATACCAGATACCAGCGACCATCAGGCCCGGCAACGTGTCTCAGTGAGTATTCAATAAATTGTTGTTACACCACATATAAGACTTCTTCTCCCATGACATTGTTTGACGGGAGATTTTGGACCTGCAGCGACGAGAAAGTCCGATACCGCACTATGTTGAATTGGCCGCGGTATCGATATACCTCGTTCGCTACCGTTTAATTATCCGAGAAGGACCACTGGTTTAGTCCGGATAATTATAATGCCGCACTGTCGCAATTATATCCGCAAAAATGCTCGAGCGATTATTTATAGTTTGAGTACGACGTGAACTCTATTATATGTGTAAGATCTGATTATGTTTAATATAAATCTTTTATATATATATTTTTTTTTTTTCAGAAAGGATTAGGTTTTTTTAACGAAAATTGTGAAAGAAATTTTGATTAAACTTGGAACTAATTTCTTTTATTACTAAAATTTTAAGCATTACTTTAAAAACGATTCCTTGACTTACATTTCCGCTTTCTTTTGTTCTCTAATTTAAAATATACTTTATTGACACTCTATGTATTGTGTAAATTGTTAATTGTTAAATATGACAGAAATGACTTGAATTTTTTATTCCAGTTTTACTGGAGAATTATTTCGTGTTTCGCATTTTTGCAATTAATTTTATTTGTATTACGTTATTTATAACTTATTATTCTGCTGATTTAATTAACCCTTAGTATGATGATTTTGATCCTTTATTTTAACATATAATGCATGTACTGAGTTAATTTTCATCACTTTTCCAAGTATACAAAAATTATTAAGTGATTCTTACATACATTTTGACTTATTTATAAAATTATGTATTAAAGGAGAAAAAATAGAAATCATTATTTAGCCAAATGCTTCTAGTATAAATATATACATATACTTCAAAGAAAAAAATTACGAGACACGAGTAAGTCAACCGTGTGTTAAAAAGATTAAGATACATTCAAACTATCGATCGACAATTAGAAATCGATCAAGATTTAAAATCGAGAACATTTTGAATTTTTGTATTAGACGTTTGCAATATAAGATCCAGTGCAGCAATCGCGTTTTATTTGTTTCCAAATAAATTCTATCGCGGTAAAATTAGCGCGCGCAATTACAACAATGCGTGCGTGTACCTCTAATCGGCGGGAAATATTTAAGCAACCGCAGTTCACGCGTGTGTAAATTGTTTGCTCGATACGCGCAACGGTGGAACTGCGAACGTTTACAGCAACGTCACGCACCCCGTGCCGCGTTTCGTCAACCACGAGTGAACGGTCATACACGTAATTCTGTTCTTATTCGTCACTTATGTGTAATGAATACGGCAAGATGTTTATGTCGACGCACGCGAAAAGGCTTTTTGCGTTGTAAAAATCACGCTGTTAATTGCTGCTTCCATCGAAAATAACTTAATTATCAACGAAACTTTTATCTGATTTCTTTTTTTTAAATAAGATTATGGTTATTTTCTACGATATAAATTTGCAATTACTATACAATTATTAAAAGAGGGAATCTTATAATAACTACTTTAATTGTAGCCGATAAATGACATGGATGATGGAGAATAGATAGAAAACTGATTGAAGGATACAGAAGTGAATATAACTTGTTAGACTAGTTTAATTCGTTTTCGCTTATTTTAATTTATTATGTTTCATGTAGTTAGCTCGTGCTCTCATCAAAGAAGGCACATCGTATATCTTATATGGCCAGGTAGCTGTTTCAAGTTTCCCGACGATAAGAGAAAACGGAGACTGCGCGCCGCCACGCTGACTGTTGCATGCGCGATGGAAACGGACGATAAAATTTGGTCGGTCCGTTATTGTCCACGTGCTCCTTTACGCCCTCACAATATCCACCCGGTGTCTAATGGTCCGATCCGTCGCGACGCCACGCGTCATAAAGTCCTCCTATCGGATGACTTCCGCGAAACTTTGACTGAAGTCGAAGTACAGATTTACACGCTTCACTCTCGACTTTACAATTTTGCAAAGAACAGATATTTATATCCCTGATTTACAAGGAAAGTCCTTGCAAATCGAGGACGCACTGTTAAAGATCACACATTGAAATGACGTTTTCGATTCCATTTGGTATACGTTCGCATCACTGTTGAAGATCCTTGATGAATGACACTCGCGTAAAACGAGATATTTGTGTGATTACATACAAAACATCGCAGTAGCGTGTAAAATTCTTGAACCAAAATAAAGAGAAGTTTAAAGAGAATTAATGAATAATCGAATAAAATGGTTTTTGATACGAAACATGATTTTTGTGTTGTAAAATTTCATATAATATTTAGTTAGAACGTAAATTATATATGTATATGAATACTTATGACTGCTCGCATCGTGCTCGGTACTATTTCCTAGAATGTAGCAAAATACTTCTGTTGAACTTTGAGCGCGGCAATCATTAATAGACACTACTTCCTCGTGCCTCAGATATCTTTATTCGTGCTACACGAAGACCATGGACACTTCCTATGTTGCTCACGTGCCGTGAAATTCTGTTGTTAAATAATGTTTATCCATCTGTCGGGAATAGAAACGTTGGTCTCTCTCTCCCTCTCTCCTCAGTCTCTTTTTTTCTATTTACAATTATTACTAAATGATTTTTCTAAAAGTGTGGAAAAAATGTTTTAAGTTTTTTCTCTCGTTTTTCAATTTTGATTTTCCAATCGCTCATAATTTAAGAAAATTAGGGTGGAGTTGGCTAAATCGTACCGACGGTTAAATCGTACCTTCATTGTATTTTTTAAACAAAACCTTTTTTTTTTAATAATGACACTAACGTGATGCTGATAATATGGGTTAAGAACTATCATTTTTGTTTTGTCTTCGAGTCATCCGTTTACGAGTGACATTCAAAATTGATTTTGTTCGGTGTCTGATCTAAGTTTTACAATTTATCTAAGGCGTTATCAGTACAAGGTGGGTAATTGAATTATAGCGTCCCTCAAGATTATAATTGATATTTAAACTCTTTTCGAGTATAGCAAAATATTCGAATTAGCAAAATATTTGTAAGTTATGTTTCTATTGGCAAATTTGTAAAAATAGAGTTGGGTAAATCGTACTTGTCGCTGGTCTTTATATTGTACCGGTATCAATTTAAGTATTGCTTTTTTACTTTGTCTCTTAAACGAATTTAAAAAACACCAAGTCTAGTTTCTGTTTTTATAATAGAAAAGTTTTTATTATACCTACTTAAATATGTATACTCAGTTTGAAATTAAAAATAAATTTATTAATAAATGTGAGTTTTAAAATTAATTTTTATTTATTTCCTCAATAAACAAACTGACTGACATATTTTTTTACTCTCACCATACTCTGTATCATTTACTATCATTTTCGCAGCGCTTCCACTTGCACCTTTCGCAGGAATAGGATCATTCCTTTTACACATCGTGCGTCGGGATGAAGAGGATGCCACGCGCCGCGTAAAAGCGCCCTACCTATCTCGGTCGCAACTTTCCACGAAACTTGCGGCAGACTCGCGACAAAAGAGAGGGAGAGAACAGACCGTCTAACAGAATCAATTCGGAGTTCTCCCCGCCGCTCCCTCTGCCCTTACTCTTCTCTTTCTCTCTCTCTTCTTCGTGTTCAGGATGACTTCACGGATGCCGGATTTAGACCACGGGGGTCGTGGCTGCGCGACCCCAGACGCCGCGACGCCGGCATTGTGCCCCGACGCTAATTTTACAATAGCTGTCTCACCGCCAGACACGAACGAAAGGAGCACGTGTGGCGGCTGCAACGACGGCGGCGTCTCGACGTTCCATGCGAACGACGACGACGACAACGACGACGACGATGATGATGTTGATGACGACGACAGCGGCGGCGGCGGTGGCGGCAGTGACGCTCGGAAGCGAACGGGTTAAACCGCGTGCGTTGTCGACATCGACGCAAAATAGAGGAAAAAAGAGCGCCCCCAATGGCGTGAGGAAGGGCACGAAGAAGAACGGGGGCGGTACAGGATGAGCAGCATCGTCGAAGCGTAAAGTTAACCAGTGTAATTTTCGAAAAGAAAGAAAGAGAGGGTGGCAGGGAGGATAGGGAGGAAAAAAACGAATTGTATCGAACTGATCAACATTGTGTCTAAATATAACGGCGGCGGAATTCAGTGTATGCGTGCGTATAGCATGTATGTGTATTGCGTGACTACGAGATTGCGGCAATTACCGGGTAATTATTTCAATTACGATATGCAACATCCGCCGTGCGGCACGGTGTTCTCTATCGGATTAACATTGCCGATCCACATCGATTATGATAACGAGGAGCGCTTACGAAGCGACCGGCTTACACCGGATTATAGATCGACCGGCGCTGATTTTTGCGATATTGCGCTCGACGACGCGTGAAACGTCATCGAAAATGGAGCGAAATAATAAATTAATCGGCAGGAAATTCATTTTTCAATGGTCAATAAAAATATTTAACTTGGAATAGTCACCTCTCTCTCTGCAGCATATTTTATACCCCACATGGCAAAAAAATATGATACTGTGGTAAAATATTGTTTTATTATATATAGATATTCTGTATGTTTAATATATTTTTCCAATTTTAATAATTATTCTTTAACAATAGTTTTTAGAATTTTAAGATTTTTAAATATGCAGTTTCATCGAAAATTATATATTAATTAAATTTTTATTTTTAAAAAAATACTTTCATAAGCTACTCAACATACTTATGCCATTTTGTTAATAATAGTGATTTTAATTGAGGTGTAAAAAAACACCACAGTTAATCATTTACGCAAAAAGAAAATCAGGTGACTACTTCCGAGCTTAAAGGATATCAAGTATATCTTCCGATACATTATAGAATAGACTATAGAAGATTGCATCTCGTTGCACATTGCATTTTTGTTCGTTTACGTACGTTCGATGTGCCGCGAACACCAATATCAAACTGGATGCAGATGAAATTCTTACAGGTTCTATTACCTGAACCCACGAGAAGGCCCGCCTCTCACGTTACTCGTTAGCCCGTGCAGCGGTCCGATATCCTGGACGGTCAGTTACGTAGAACCGCCCGAGAATAATCAAGAAGCCGAAGGTACAAAGTATATGTGAATTTGCTAACTCTTAACAACCGAAAGATGCAATAAAACAAGACATTTTACTATTTTGTCAATTAACGCTTCAAGTCTCAACAATATTTACTTGTTATTTTATACTATTTATAAATATTTAAAAGATACTGTTTACAGTTTGTCTTATATCTATATATATATATATGTCAATATATGTACAATTGGCATATATATTTCTATTATAGGATGAATGTTTCAATAATCAAATGTATCCAGTGATTGAAAAATCGATAATACATTTGTAATTGTTAAGATATTTGTCTCTAAACAAAAAATTATATTTTCATTTATCTTCTTATCATCTTGTATAAAACATAAATGTCTGTTTTTTCGAATTTGTAAAATATACTATATTTACCTTTAAACTGTAATGTGTTTTTCATGATTGTGAGATATTGAAAATTAAATTAAAAAAATTAATTTTTGTTAAAAGTTTGGTTACTGGTACAACTATGATATGTGTAATATATTAATAAAATTTTACTTAAATATTTGTTTTTACATTTATATAATAGTGTGATTTAATCACTGACAAAACAAAGTTTTATGCTAATATTAATTACTTTTATAATTAATAATCAATAGAACTGGTTATATTTTCACATTCATTCAATTATATACTCTGTTTACAATGATCATAATATTTTCGACTATCTCAGTGATAGTTTATTGAAGATCGATATGTAACTTGAAGATAGGTAATTTGAATGCGTATCCGACGAGAAAAAAAATATAATGTACTTTACAAAACAACATTTGCAGTCACTTCGGGTGTGACGGAGGGTAATCGAGGTGTCCCTAAAATTATCCAGTCGGTCGAATAATTTCCGAATCAATTTTACCACGTAGCGCAAACGCGATGGCCAGTGAAGACCCTAAAACCGGGATCTCCTCTCTTCATATACGAGGGCGCGGAGGATCAGAATTTTACGATACCAAAGACGCGGGCCGGTCTTTACTGGTTCGAAATCAAATCCATGGACCCTGCGAAACTCTCGCCTGGTACGGTGCTCTTGTACGCGACTTCCAGCGCCTTGGACCACATATCGGGCACCTACGCGAGTGGAAAAGAGCATCGACATCGCACACTGAGATTTCAACAGCGACGAAGTAAACGGCGGCTGACAATATCCTGGGGCAAGAGGTATTACTGCATTTACCGTGTCTTGCGCACATTTTTCTAGATGTGTGTTAGAAAACAACTTATCCTTTTAATTAAACTGCAATACTATCAAGATTCTAGATAGCGACTTGATATATATATCGCCTTGTTTACGTCTATTCCTTTTCCTTTTTTCTTTTCACCTTTATTAAGGTGTATTCGGTTTGTACATGCTGTAACTTTCATTCTATCTTTATCACTCATTACATATGTGGAAGGAAGATATAATAAAATAGTGCGTACAAAACGAAAGCACCTATAGAGAGCAAAAACTCTGATGGTGTTCATTTTGTAATATACCTATTATAATATTGTAAAAATTGAGGGTATATTAATTAATAAAAGTATGTTATTTTCATTTTTTTTTAATTCTTGACAATCAAAATAGACGTTAATAAATCAAGTATTATAATTCCTTTTGGAAGAGCTGCTAAAGTTCATTATATCTAGTAGTGTTATCAGCACAAATGAAACTTAATGTATTTATTATATTAATAGAAGTATAATTATTCAAGAAAAAGTTGCAAAAAAACATTTAAAAGATAATATTTTAAAAGAAAATAAACTGAAGGGTATTAAACAAAAATATGATGACATAAGAGTGTTGTTGACAGTAAAAATGCAACTAATTAGTGACAGGATAAATAAGTATCGAATATGTCCGTTTAAACTAAAATTACTTGATTACATAATTTCTCCAATTTATAATAACGTTTCTGATAGTTTAAAATGAAATTCAAATTGAGCAAAAAGCTGGCCTCATGGAAATTCTTCTTTTCCATAGTATAAAAAATCCGAGATTTTATTCTTATGATCGTCACTATGCAGATTTTTATGCGATATCATGGTAATTTTGTTCTTTTCGATGCAGTTTGTTATAGCGCTTGGTAGCATGAAAAAAAACTCATTAAATGAGTCTATATATTTTATCATTTGATTCGCAAAATTTCGAGATGGAATATTTGTTTTTCCAGCCATGTGGATCCTCACCTTTCGAACTACTGTTTAGTTGTCACTTCGGGCACGCAGCTGCACCCATCGACCCTCTGTGCTGCGCAGAACATTCTGAAAGCTCATCCGCACTCGTCGGCGAGAACCGGCTCGTCTTCAAAGGAGCATCATCATCGGGGCGTTCCGGAAGGTCTGCACTGCGTACGGCAGACCAAGCTAACGCTTCACAGGATGAGATACGACACTACGTACAACTTTACCCTATATGTGGTCGGTCTTCGTTGTCATACGTTAATAAAATCGATCGCTTGTAAACCGCACGGATCACACGCTCAGTTTAAAAAAGAAAAAGACGATGGACGCTCTTCTGTTTAGTTTTTGCATCGTGTTCATCTTCACGCAAGAATCACGTATACGTTTTATAACAAGGCGTAAAAATTATTAATTTCCGCAATTCCTTTACGCGATATTACGTGTAGCTTTACGCGTTCTCCGTAAAATTAGATAGAATATAGATTTAGCTGTGTCACGCTGAATAGTTCGCGCGCGCGTAAATCTGTTTGTCATTAAATTATCAAAGCGATATACACTGATTCGACAGGTAAATACTCGGAACAACGTCTCCAATCGAGTCGCCACCGACGCTATCAAATTTAAGAAGACGCCAGAGCTGACTTTGCGAACCGGTCGTTACACCACGGCTAATCTGCGGAAGACCGACGGTTTCGTCAATTTCCGTTATCGTCCGCCGGACAACACCTCGAGCACCTTTCACATACTTCCCTGCGGTGGAGGCATCGTGAAGGCGAAATTAAACGGACAAGGAATACTGCGGGTAAAAGTCGTCGAGTGTTTACAGAAAGCGATCGGATATGCGTCGACCGCAAATTCGCGAAACAGTCTATTTAACAATTGACGCATGTCGCAAGCGGACTGGCCGTCCTGTCATTAATCGGAATGCTTTTGCAACAGCGTCCGTATAAGCATATAAGTGTGTAAATGTGTCTCGTGTGATCAGCAGGAAAAAGAGGTGGTCGGATATGCTTCATTGCGCGTACCTCCTTTACCTCCCGGTAAGATGTACACTCTGCGTATATCGACTACACCGCAGGAGCTGGTCCGAGTATCCACTATAAAAGTGCTGGCTACGCAGGAGTCGTCCACTATTTATCCGCAAGTATGTCGGACTGTGCAAACTAATATTTCCTTTCGAACAACACTGTAAAAGATTCCATTATGCTCTGTTCTATCTTCCGATACTTTCTCAGCACAGAAGTAATAACGTTCCTTTACTTTAAAAGTAACACTATTCAAAACATGATTTTTAAGTCATTATGAATGAACTAAGTAAATACTATCCTATCAGTCATTAAAAATAAACTAATTTAACTTAATTAAAAATTGTCAAAATTATTATAACTTCAAAGAGGTGATTTATTTAGAAACAAAAACTCGTAAAATCTTTTGAGGATTGTAAAATGAAAATGACAATTGACATGAAAATGACATTTGATCATGATAAGAAAATATTGTTTTTATCGACATTATTTGATTAGTTATTAATTTTCCATCAAATATTATAAAAATTTTTTCCTCTTTCCCATAGGAAACTTAATTTTTTTTATTGAATAAAAGAAATCCTATTATATTATTATTAACATCAATATTATTAAATTACGCTAATCAATTTAATATGTGATATTACCAGGGGGAATGGAAAGTTACTTTTTAAAAGTAACAAGTTACAGTTACTCGTTACCGAGTAATAAAACGAGTTAATATACAATTCCATTGAAAACACGAGAGAGAGAGAGAGAGAGAGAGAGAGAGAGAGAGAGAGAGAGAGAGAGAGAGAAATTATTTTTTAACATCTTAATATTTTTTTAAATACTGTGATAATAAATTATTTAACATGTTTGTTTCCTCTCTTTAAAATTTAGTTTACTTATTTATTTAGAAAGTTGTTCACACATTTTCATAATATTTTCAAATATTAATAAATCAGAAAGCAGTCCATGATATACATATTATACATATAATATATTGTTAATAATAGTATGATTTTTAATTGGGAGGAACATCTCAGGTGATTGTTTACGTAAAAAAAATTAGGTAACTAATTTTCGGATTATAATTTACAATTTATAAGAATATACAACTCGTAGCTGCATAAAATTACTATCAATCGTCTCTCTCGGTAAACTTCGAAGATGAGAAATTTGTTCAAAAAGCGAATTGAGCGTCGTATTCTTTTAACACAGATACCATCCAAGAATCCACCACGAGAGTACCGATCCCTCAGAACATGCCACGAAGTGACGATAGGCGTAGATCCAGCCGGCGACGCAAAGTATTGTATCCTAGTGAAGGAACTGCGGAGTTCGTCGTCCTTAGCGAGTGTCACGACCGTGCCGGATCAGTGCGGGCTCCACCGGCGCAGGCGATCTGAGTACACATTCGAGGTCTGCGAGGAGAAACGAAACTCACCGAAGGACCGGGCGCTGCCGTTCACTCTGAAGAGGCTACAACCGGGCAAAGCTTACCTCTTGCAGGTCACAGCGCAGCTGAAAGGCCAGTCCTTGTCCTATCCGTTGCTGGGTGTACGCACACGACGTTCTTGCATCGCGTAATTCACATGATTCCTATTAAACGAATTATATGACCGATGAGACGGTAGTCTATAAGAGCACTGTTGGTGATTTATAGATCTGTCCTCTCATCAAATGATGTATACCATAAAAAATACGTCCACGAGACTTGGAGAATTGGACGTGTAAATTATTTATCTCAACAATGACGTGAATTTTATCTAAGTAGAACAAAGAGTCGTCATAACATCAAAATGGCGTTAAAATAGTTCTAAAATAATTATTAAAGATCTTTTCCATCGGTCACGATTCACTTTGACGTCATTTTAACGTTATCGTAACTTGTTGTTCTGCTTGGGCAGAGATCTATCGAAGTACATACACGCAAATCGTGTCAATGTTAGTATTTTGTATAAATTTTGGTGTTCTAAAATTTTATTTATACAAGTACAAACGACGATCCCATCTAAAACGGATTTCTCTCGATAAACATTTTTCTTTTTGTTTTCACATATACAAATAATTTTATCTCGCTATATTTGCTTGCCAACCAATTGCGGAAGCGCAGATTACTGTAAAAATAATACGTACGAGAAGTTACTTCCGGATTACGTTCAATCGCAGAGGCACAGTCATCTAGTCTAGATTTTATGACACGTTCAACCATACAAATACGTACACACACACACACACACACACACACACACACACACATCCGTAATAAATGCGAAGCGACCACAAGCGTACACATATATATTTTGATATTTGTATAACATGTATGTATACATTCTTTATATAGTTATAAGTTTTTTATACGTACTCCTTTCACCCTCTAAATAAGTACAATGAATATTTTTACCACTTTTTTTTACGGCTACCTGTAGTTGTGAATAGAGATACACTTGAAATTGAGAAAACGAATAAACAAATATCTAGACAGACAAGCAAGCAATTGTTGCTCGCGCAAATCTGGCGTGCGCAACTTTCTCATTTGTAGTAAAAACTATAAGAATCCTTCTTTGTCTTACATGTTGGATTGTGTAATAACAAAAATATAACTACTTCTGCCGTTCTGCAACGGGCTAAAATCAGAGTTCCACTTCGATGAGCCTGCGGAGCCTTTCTCCTGGTGAATTCGGTGGTTCCGCCTTCAACAACAAGACCGCTTTAGCGAGATGAACTCGCTTATCCTCGCCAGGACACATTGCGAGTTCTCGTAGAGTGACCGCTGTATAAAGCGTTAGACGAGTGCCGTACGGATCCAATCGGCTTACCGTATCCATGATGCGTTTACATAACTCTGACTTTCGTGGATCGGTTGCCGGCAGTAGCTGTATCAGAGAGTGACTCACGGATATGCAATGCTGATGGCCGGGATGCAGCAACACCGTAAGCCTAAATAATTCATTGAGTTTTCAAGTAACACAAATTTAATCAATTCTAACAAGATAATTATGCAGAAAACTCAAGTACAATAGCAATACAAGAGCAATACTGCAAAAAGTTTTGATTTTAGTAATCAACTTGAATGTCCTACATTATTATTTTAACAAAATTATTTTTAGACATATAATTAGCAAAATTTTTAGATATTTAAAAAAAATTATTCTTTTGCGTAGCGCAGAACATAATGAAAAAAAAAAATGATTTTCCTGAAATATCTAAAAATTCAGCTGAATATAAGTACGAAAATAATTTTGTTAAATTATCAGACTCTAATTATGTGTGTAGAATGCTTAAACATATTACTATGTCAAAGTTTTAACTTTTTAATAATTTGCTTTCTAATAATTAGCATTCTACATAATTATTTTGATGATCCAACAAAATTATTTGTTTGATTTGCATCTAGCTAAATTTTTAAATATAATATTTTAAAATTGTTTTTCCATGTATGAATGCGACTTTCTAGTATTTTGTAAGGTTTAGTTATTTATTATTAATTATTGATAGAAATTAATATTAATAATAGTCGCAGGAGAATCAAATGAAAAAATATAATATCTTACCGTGAAAGAAGTTCGGATAGAGTATACTCAGTCGCTTGCTTCATGACTTCTACGACCTCTTCCTCCAGTCTATGGGTCAACTCCGCTATCTCCGCCGATGTTATTGTTCCTGGACACGTGTCACAGGACCAGTTGGTATTTGGGTTTAAGGGGTCATTTGGTAATATGAGTCCGTTTTTGCAAGGACAATTCAGCGTGCCTAAATGCGTGCCCAATTCCGTGGGATCAGCGCAACGCTTGCATCGACAAGCGAAGTATTTCGTGGTAAGGAGATGCTCTCGCCTGGCTCTAGTGGACCAAAGCGCATGCGTGTACATCGTGCTCAAATGTTCTCCTCTGAAAATATCAATTGTAAAATGCGAGATAACAATAATATCAGATATATATATTTTTCACAAAATAGCATTGATGAGAATTTTTCTTATAATTTTTCACATCATTTCTCAGAACTTTTATATAATCAATTTAAACATGTTTTTAGATTTTTTGTGTAATCTTATAACTCTCTTTTCGAAAAATTTCTTAGATTTTTTTATACAAATTGAAACACTTTACTTTTTACAAGTATTGAGAAAAATATTATGAGAGTTTTCATACCTATATTATAATGAAAAAGTTTACATTTAAATTAATAATTCTTTATATTCTATAATTATAAGATTTATTCCTCTTATTCTATAATTTTCAAAGAAAACTTAGAAAAAATCTTACAAAATCTTAAATATTTTTTTAGAAATCTTCATAAATTTAAAATATAAAAAATTTTTTACTAGGGAAATAAAAAATTTTTGATGAGATAAATTAACTACGTACTTTTTAATAGACGTAACTGCGTATATCGTAATTCGCGGCCTGCCTTTGTCATCGATGCGAAAGCTGTGCCGCGTATTCGCGATACAGGAGTGCTCCAAAAGAGATGCATGCTCGTAAATCGCTACCGAACCTTCTGGCGGCGTGGTTTCCAACGCATTTACGTCAATCAGGCCACAAATTATCGGTAAAACATCCTTGCAATCGGATACCATCGACAAAAGTGGTCCCAAACGCTGGCTCACACTCAACACTTCATCGTGAGCCTCCGTGCCGGGTCCTCGCGACTCCACATGATTTTGCAGATTGGCCAAAGACGTCCATCGACGCGATTTCATGCGCCACAATATCAGTAGACGAATTATTAAAAGCACTTCGCATCTGTCACGTAAACACAGCGTGAAATTAATGGCGTAAATAAATTTAACGAGAAACGTCTTTAAAAGCATTTTTAAAAATTTAACTTTCCGCGATAATTGTGCGATAATTTTGTTTTAATACTAGAAACGCTTAACTATAAATTTATGTCAAACAATTATTTCCTTTCTTATATACGTTAAAGAAATGCTTGGCTATCTAGGCTATCTCCTTGTTAAACGTTCCTCTAATTCTAGCTTCGAAATAGATACTCTATCACTATCCTATCTACGTCAGATGAAGTATGCGATACCTAGGAACAATCCTAACTCGAGCAAGGAGAACGCACTCCAGCTGGTGCCTCTTCTTATCGGACAACCCTTCGCAATCGAGCCTGCACACTGGCCAGCAACACCCACTGCATCTTGCGTCGACGTCGTCGCATCGTTCACCGCATCCAACGCAAACCCGTTGATTCGCGTCGTGGATCGATGGTCCCCAGACCAAAGGCGTCTCTGTGAGAATTACGTCTCCCGGTGCTAGATCCCTAGTCGCCAGCAAGTGCCGTCCGAGCACGGGGTCGCGATCTATTTCCCAACCGTTACACGTGGACCTGTGACGCGGCCAGTCTTGAGACTGATGTGACTTGTCGCAGTAAAACTCTCGTCTGCAGCTGCCGCACTTTAACGTGGCATTTTTACCGCACACCGGGCATATTCCATATCTCAGATCACCGTCCATGATTAGTTAATCCTTAAGATCATTGCCCAGGTAGAATTTAATTGTCAAACTTAGACCATTCAAGCTTTTGAATCTGATCGATAATTTTAATTAAGCTGCGAAGAAGAACAGTTGAGAATGTATGAATGGAAAGTACGTTGTACTTTGCATAACAATTTTTTTCTCAAGCTTTATGTAATGTATTTGATACATACTTACAGTTTATTGATTTAAGAGCTGAGAATGAAGTAACATAATAGACGCGTAATTAAAATATAATATATATTTATTATATTTTATTAAACGCGTATTCAATTACTTCCCAGTGAAATAATTAGGTCAGATTTATCGCGAGAACATCGTTCACTGGCCGCTAACTTTATCGTACTGAACAGATCGGCATTCGCTAACGCGGCGGCCACGTTTAATTATAGATTGGACGGCCGTGCTACTATTTTCGTAAAACGAAGGGAATGAAGATTTTTCTACTGACGCACATGGATGATACGTGCCAGTGAAAAGACCAATACATCGAATTTATGGATTGATACCATCCCTCTCTTCCTCTCCTCTATGCTTGAATCTGAATGTAAAAATATTACATAAAACACAAGAAATATACACACACGGAAAGTTACTTTTTAAAAGTAACTAGTTACAGTTACTCGTTACCAAGTAAAAAATGTAACGAGTTACCGTTACTCGAAAAATAACTTTTCGTTACTTTTCCGTTACTTTTTTAAAATCAATCTAAAAATGTACTTTTGCATTTTTTTGCATTTTTTTTATATGTAATACTCTGACAAATATATAGTTTTATTTTTTAATAAGTCAATGTAGAATGGCTTAAATAATAAATTAAATAAAAGAAAAATAAGAAGGGTAACGAGCCTAAAATGAAACAGTTTATTTCCGATAAGAATGACGATGACAATGTAATTAAATGTAATATATATTAGAACAATAACATGGATAAAACAAGATAAAAACAAACGACGTTTCGACACTAATGTCATCGTCTTATTGGAAATAAACTGTTTCGCTTTGGATCTGTGAAGCTGGCACGACATTCTGTCGATATCAAAAAAATTACAACAGTTCCAGCACTTTTCATAGTTCTACAGTTCTACCTAAAAACAAAAAATAGTTCCGCAGTTTTAATATGAAAAAACTAAAATTGAAAATATGGCGTGCTAACTTCGCGAATCTGGCACGTCAGATTTCCTTTAAAGTACGAGAACAAAATTAATATTTGCACTTTTAGCAACAGTTCCCGATAGTGCTACTAAAAACCAACTAAGATATGCATTTTCAAAATAAAAAAATAACATTTAACAATTTTTATACATCCTATATATAGAAAATCGCATAAAACTTCTAGAAAAAGTGACGTGTTGACTATTTCTACCATTTTCAACGGCAGTTCTTGTTAGTTCTCACAGAGTTCTATGCAATGCAATCATTTATAAGTAGAGTTCCGGCCTCTACATATTTTTAATCAATTTTTTAATACCTGAGTACAGCACGACACTTGTAGAAAATATAAATGATTGCAATGCATAGAACTCTGTGAGAACTAACGAGAACTGCCGTTAAAACTGATAGAAATAGTCAGCACGTCACTTTTTCACCAATTTAGTGATTTCAACTTCACAGAGCTGCTTTGTGAAGTTGGCACCTTAAATTCGAATATTGGTAAAATCATTATTGCATTCGTTTGTCCACTGTTTGTCCACGTTTGTCCACCATCCAAAAAAAAGTTATACACAAAAAAAATTGTAACACCCCCAAGTAGTTTATATTTTACACTATTACGAAAAATATAATAAGCATAGGGTGGACAAACGAAAATAATGGGTGGACAAACGTGGACAAACAGTGGACAAACGAATGCAATAATATGATTTTACCAATATTCGCATTTAAGTTGTCATCTTCACAAAGCAGCTCTCTGAAGTTGAAATCTCTAAATACGAATATTGATAATATCATTATTGCATTCGTTTGTCCACTGTTTGTCCACGTTTGTCCACCCATTATTTTCGTTTGTCCACCCTATGCTAATTATATTTTCCGTAATAGTCTAAAATAACCACTTGGGGATGTTACAATTTTTTTTTGTATAACTGTTTTTTGGAGGGTGGACAAATGAAAATAACGGGTGGACAAACGTGAACAAACAGTGTAGAAACGAATGCAATAATGATTTTACCAATATTCGCATTTAAGATGCCAACTTCACAAAGCAGCTCTGTAAAGTTGGAGTCTGTAAATGATGCCAGATTCGCGAAGTTAGCACGCCATATTTTCAACTTTAGTTTTTTCATATTAAAACTGCGGAACTATTTTTTGTTTTTAGGTAGAACTGTAGAACTATGAAAAGTGCTACTGGAACTGTAGTAATTTTTTTGATATCGACAGAATGTCGTGCCAGTTTCACAGATTCTTTCGCTTTTGGGTTCGTAGCCCTTCTCATTTTACTTTTATTTAATTTATTTTTTAATTTTTTTTAAACAATTTTGTAATTCTAAAACCTGTAAAATATGCAGCAAACTGAAATATTTGTATATCCTATGTATTATTACATAGAAGATAGAAGTGTAAAATAATTACTGAATCATGACGGCCGAATGCTTAAGGGCTTTCAAGCCTTATTGATAAGCTATAAATGGCACGTATCCAATCGAATCGTGTTCAATCGTGTGCAAAGTAACGACAAAAGTAACTGTAAATTTCGTTATCGTTATCCAAAAAATGTAACTCGTTACCGTTACAGTTACCAAAAAAAAAGTAACGCAGTTACCAGTAAAGTTACCAAAAAAATAACTTGTAACTGTAACTTCGTTACAAGTAACGAGTTACTTCCATTCCCTGGAAAGAACGACTTTGTTGATATATCTAAAAATTTATAGGTAGATATAGAATGTAAAAATAATTGTTTTGGACTATCAAAATAATTTGTAGGAAATTCAAAGATGATGAGTAATCCTACAAAAGAAGTTCTACCGATCGCCATTGTATCAATATACGTTGTTAATTTAACTAAAACAATAGAATTAAACAATTCGAGAAAATGTAAGTTTTATTCAAATTTAATTTATTATTTATTAAATGCATAACACGTTAATATGGATTTTTTACACTAAACATAGAAATGAATTGTTTTATATTTTGATATATACATGAAAGTTAAATAATATTGAGTTATTTAACTTAAGGGATTGCGTTACCATTGCTCTTTATCTAACAGTGTACGTAATGCATATTTTTAATTGTTTAGAAAAAATTAAGTCATTTTATATACATAAGTTATTTCTAAATGATTGAATCGATCATCAACAACATCGACGTCTCAAGGGAAATCAGCATGAAAGGTGAAAATAATGAAGGTGATATAGATAATATTTCGATTTATTATTAAACGTGCCTACATGATACAAATCAGGGAACAACACAATTTCGTTATCACTTTATGACGTAGTAAATATGTTTTGTCCTTTGCGTGTACGTGATGAAAGTCTAATAATTATTACACCTTATCTATAGGAGATGGGATTAATTTAACGATGTTCAGATTCGGTACACAGACTATCACAAAGTTGATTGCTGGTTCGGGTTCGTACATGGATGTTTCTAAAATGATCACAGCCGCGAGCTGAACGACATAAAAAGTAACACGTCCAAAAGCATCTTTTTACCTTCACATCACTATGCCTGTAATTTTTTATAATATTTTCTACCAATCGTTTCTCCTTGGAAAACGTCGTCGATATTAATAATACGCGAGACGCGTGAAACGTGATTTAATTCCGTCACAATATTTTGCCCACCCTTAGCCACACGATCTCACTTTGTTCCCGCTTACTTATCTTGCACAAACATCGACTTTTAATTCCACGACGAACATCAATACGCTAGAATTAGGAAAATTAGTGCTATCATGCTCAACTTGACATTAGAATATATCAACACATTTGAGATGTAAATGTCGATTACATATCAAAATTTAATCGAATTTCAACTCGTACGAGGCTCGATCCTTTAAAAATTCTCAATGTCGTCTTCCTTTCGTTACTGAATCACAGAGTCGATCGTCCCAATTCTATCTTGCCAAGATAAAAAATACGAATACGCAGTTAACGCCGCGTTAACGCAATTTAGAATGCACCCTGTACGCGTAGCATCATTTAAGAAATACGAGTCGCTCAATGACCATGAGAATGATACCATTCTTTTATCCATTTTTTTTTTCCCTCCTTTTTCTCTCTCGTTCTCTCTCTTTACACCATATTATACAAATACAACGAGACACCGTGTAATTCTTATATCTTCTTCACATATTAAGAATATATTCCTAGGTACTCTGCGAGGACATGCGACCGACCGTAAAGCAATCCGTCGACTCTCGCGGGGCGGCGGCACACAAATAAACCGTGCTTAAAGTAAACTTAATTACGTGATAATTGGCGAGCGCGAAATTCCAGCCAAGACGATAATTGTTGCAAGAGAGAATTCGCGCGACGCCGGCGCGCGGGACCACCTGAACGGACATTTACGCCTCGCACGTCATCGTCGTATCTCGATTTCGGTTTATCACTCTCTAACTGCGCTATGTATATATATATATATATATTTATTTATATAGAATGCATTACGAACTCACCACGCGGCTTGCAGCCGCGTGTGACAGACACCGAAGCACATGCAAAACAACTCAAATGTAACACAACAGTGCGCGACTCATCGCCGACTCTTCTTTCCATCCTCCCTTCCTCCTTATCATAAATAGAATAAATTATTCCTCTTTATGTACAAATGGTACTTCCTCTTGGGTGTTTGTGCTTACGTAGGCCTGCACTCTCGCCGCGCGTTTAGCGTTAAGAATCAATTATGTCGACTGAATAACGCTAAATCGTGCCAAATTATGCCTCACTTCCATCAGCCTGTTCTTTTCAGCTAAATTTCTTATATGGTTCATCTTTCCTCTTTTTCACGTTGAAGAAAAAAAGAGGCAAGATGAACAATACAAGTTCAACTAAAATGAACAAACCTCGTACTATGGAAATGTTGAGAAAGAAATTTCAATAAGCTTGGACGCTATCAATGCTAAGATCAGTGGCGCAACAGACTTTAAATGTGCTTGTTTATGTTATTTAAAGAAAAGACTTGCGAGAAGCCAAATTAAGGAAAACGTAACGCTAAACGCACGATGAGCTATTGTTCTTAAATTTACAATACATCTTGTCCGCTTCTAGCTTGTGCAAATTTTTCGCTGAGATTGTTTGACAGAACGGCGATGATCGAACTTTGCCTTTTCCATTGTCAATCATATCAAAATATATCAAAACACGAAACTAGAACAACCGATGGCGTTTCCTATTTTCTCAAGCTACAGAGCAACATCGGTCGTTGTAGTTTCGATATACGGATATTATTCTGCGCAACAATAAAAATTTGCGGGATGCATTAAAACCTTCCTGAATATATCCAGATATTCAAGTATACAGTGTCCGGTATAATCTTTCGTAAGTAGAGCGAACTAAATACTGAGTTGAAGCTTTAAGTCTTAAGCCGTAAGAAATTGACCAATCAGAGTTGAATGTAAAAAGAATAATTGACTGTGATTGGTCAATTTCTTATAATTTAAGACTTGAAGTAATGACTTTTTAAATTGACTATAGATTTTCTATTTTATATAACCATTGATGATCATTACATTCTGACAAGTGTCTCTGATATTTGGACATTGGGGCGAATCTTTATCAGAGAAACGTTTCATTGCTTGCTTTGTTTGCTCTTACTTTTTAAGGTTTTATTTTAATTTATTTCTTTATATCTTGTATATATATATATTTTTCTCTTTTTTTAATTTTTTTTTCTTATTAGTACAACGAAAAATTATTTTCACAATCGATTATCTAACCAGTTAGCGAGCAATTTTCCGTTTCCTCTGTTTCATACATTCATCCAACATTACCAATTCAACGAAATTATTTTTTGCATTTTTTTGCATCTTGCAATTCATTATTAGTATCTATTTTCGCTGCGTACACTTTTTTTGTATTACATCTGAAGAGGGCTTGAACTTAAAGCCAAAACATGTAATTTATATTTTTGTTAGCTCTATTAAATTTTTTATTTAGTATTTATTAATGTTTATCATAATTTTATTTTCGAATGTTTCTTATTTGTTGACTCTTATCGCCTTTAAATATCACACAGTTATTTTTAATGACTTTTTGTAAAAAGCCCATTAAAGATGTCTTAAAGTTGTCTTATGCATCGATTTTAGTCATTCTGTTTAGTGAGTAACTAAAAAATATTGTGAAACTTGCAAAATGGTAGAGAACTTTTTGACAGTTTAATCCGCTCTATTTACTCATGAGAGATTATACGATCATTACCGGACATTCTATACAAAATGATCATGAATTATAACCGGGAAGGGAGTGATTCTATATAAAAAAAAAATCGAAAACGTATAAAATATTCTTATAGGAAAAAATAGACTGAATTTACAAAAGGATAAAACTTATTGGATTCGTTATATCATGATTATTTAAAAAAGATTGACATTTCCATATTTTATTTTTATTTGTTAAGATTGATATCTATAAGTTGTGTTTTTGTATTGATCTATTAATTTATTATTCCATATATTTTTCTCTAATAACTGATAATTTTTCGTGACCTCTCATATACTCTCAGAACGTCGTGGTGTTGGGACGTTGAATTTAACAGATCATTGTTAATTAATTGTAAGTTTTATCAAAATTAAACCTAATATTAAAGAAATTATTTAATTTTGACAAATTAAAATTTCATTAATTTACAGGTAATGTTAAATGTTTGATCTAATTGTAAGTATTCTATTAGATACGTCAGACGATATAGAAAACACATTATAATTTTATTTTATTTAAAATCAAATTATAATTTCATAATTTACTTGGCTCGTTGCCCTCTTTATATTTATACCAATTTAATAATTGTTAACAATAAGAGCTGTATGCATATATATTTAGTTTTATACTATTATATTCACTGTTATTCGCACACTGAAGGGAATCCGAACAAAGGGTTGAAACGTCTGTAATCGATTTTTTCAAATATATGGATTTTACACACGATTTAATTGTGTTGACTCGCATTGGCTTTCGATATTTAATTGGTTTTTATATAAATTTTTATATGAGTTTTTTATATGAAGTTTTATATTTTTGTAAGGTTTCTAAATCTTGCAAAAAACTTCAAAACATGAATACAGCTACATACAGTTCCATTGAAAATGCCCGAAAGGCTGCAATATAAATATGCTTAATCTGTGAATATTGGAAAAAATATTCTTTAAATATGGAAAAACATATATGCATATGTAAGTCACGAGTGCAATTCGGAACTACAAATCGTGAATCGATTGCATGAGAAAGTCGCGTAGTCACTCTTCGCTCCTTCTTATAAATTCTTTTTCTAGAAAACAAAGCATTATATAAAAAAATTTTATTCTATTTATGTTTTCGATTTATGTATTTTTTCATATAGAATCACCATCTTTCCAATTGTATCAGTTCACAAATAGTTTGTATAAAGAGAGCAAATGACAGAATGATCAACATTACAAGTTAAAAATTCTTCAAATTGGCTATACAAATACAGATTGTAAAATCCGTTTACATATACAATTAAAATATTGACAGAAAAAATAGTCGATCTAACAAGAAAAATTATAAAATTATAATGATAAATATAAATTTTTAACTTTTCAATTTTCTCGTTAAAAATTGAATCAATTCAAAGAATTATTCAACCTATGTCGTTAATTTCGCCATTTTAGGATTCCTATAGGCTGATTTTCTTATAAAATTACAAAACACAATTTCTTAAAATTACAAAACACAAAAAACTAAAACGCTTTGTCTCTTTCTCTCTTATATGAAATATTTAGAAGTTATCTCAGTAAAATATTATATATATAGCAATCACAAAGAAAAGATTCAAGACGCATTCTGAGAATATCTTGGGCCCTATAGTGAAAATATATGTGGCGACAGTTACGTGAGTCTGAAAAATATTTTCCAAGATACCTCTTTTACATGTATAATATCTCAAAGATATTATACAGGATTTCTCAACACGGTGAGATCCCGCGGATTTTCCTTCGCTGCGCGGAATTAACATCGATTCTTCCTACGATGCGTATAGTAAAAATAAAACACGTGCGCCTCGAATGCCACGCATCCGCTAATAAATTAATATTTATTCGTCGCTTTAGCAAACAGCGCCGAAATACGCGGTTCTACAGCGCTACAAAACGAGAACGCTTGAACGCTTTTGCCTCGGTGATTATGCAATATGTAAAATAGATCATTTGTGTTTGCTTATTCCGCGGGGAGAGAACGCTCTAGTAACGTTACATTGCGACATGCGAATGTACGGTCATCGTCGGGAAACGCTCGCCGTTCGTTCACACGGGGTATATTTCATTATGTTATGGCACTGGATATTAGCGTGGTATTGCCTGTGGTACTATCCTCACGTAAATGCATCTTGTACTTGGTACAAAAAAAAAAACCGAGGATCTTCTAGTCTTCTTGTATGTTTAAAAATGCGATCTTACGATGGGCGTACACTTCGACAGTGTCGAGAGAAGGTCGTCTTTCTTTCTTTTTCCAATCCTCATTTTCAGTTAGATTAGTTCTTTTTCTCGCACTATCATCGGTGCTTAAAGGATATTATCGCCCAATTTTCTGAAGCGCACAACTCTGATAGTCCGCGTCTTATGTAACTATTATTTTTATGTAACTATTATTTTGTCTTGTAAACAAAGGCCACGCAAATGCAAAAACCTACGGCAAATACTAAGAGTACACGTAAAGAATATATCCCTCGAATGTGTCTCGACGAATTAAACGACATTCGCGGACAAAAGTTCGTTGGTTCTACCATTAATTATTATTCGACTGATACCAAATAGCCGTTTAAGACGCGAGCCATTACAAGGGAATCGGCATTCGATCATTAACGAGCGTTTACTGAACTCTGTTTTAGCGCATCACTGTAAAAACTGATTATTTGGACGTATTCCCGTCAACGCGCGTCAATACGAATTTTTCAAACGGACATTTCTTGAAACTATGTTCTTCGTTTAATTCTTAAAACTAGTTACTAACACTTAGGCCTCACTAAGACAATTCGGCCCGCTGTTATGAGATCGACATTAGGGGAATAAATGTCCCGTTTGCGCTTTATCTCATCGCAGAAGACACTCGCATGAATCGGATCGCGATCTGCGATATAACAAAGATAAGACTAAAAAATATATGTAAAAACGTGTCAATAAGCGAAACTTACTAATCATTTGTCAACAATAATTATCACGCAATTTAAATGATAGTAACAATTTTTAATTTACACTGAAAAAAATAAGTAAAAATTAACCAAGAAATATTCAATACAAATAAGCAAAAACCACATAAATTCCTATTAAATTAATAAGTAATAATAAAGCTCTGTAAGAATAAAATAAAATAGAACAATTGAAGGGTTAATACTCAATTTCTTCACCTCTAGATAACTTATCTACGAGATATTTCCTAAAATACAATGGAGATATCTCCTGGATAAAGTTATCCGCAATTTATCTGGAAGTGAAGAAATTTGCCATAAAAGCTAGTTATTTGACATCGTCGAAATCACTTACTCTTTACTTCATTTGCAATCTTGTTCCAACAAATTTTTATACAACTACTGCGTATTACCACGATGAACTCTTTTTGCGTTTTTTTATTCATTGACTCTCAACATTTTATTCAATAAGATTATTACTGCATTACTGCTATGAATTTTTCAACAACCAATTTGACTATTTTAATTTATTAACTTGCAACATTATGATAAGGAAAAAAAACGAGAATACTACTACGAAGCAATATTTTACAGATTTCCAATAATTTTATAGGGTAAGACCGCCCAATAGTGCGCACTTTTTCTTTGAGATTATATAACCTATATAAGGATCTGAGTTCAGACAGTAAAATGGTGCTTAATTTATTCTTTACACTTTAAACTAAAATAAACTATCAAGTATCAATGTAATACTATGACTTGTTTTTATAGGAGATTAATTTTACTAAGGAAAGGGGAAAATGCGAACTCTTGAGCAAGTGTCTTCTCAAGAGTTCACATTAATTCGCAATTTTCACTTTTTACTTTTAATATAACTATATAAACATTATTACAAATATTAAGTGAATATATCAATAAATACGAAGCAGAACATACATGCATACAATATAAATAGTATGGATTCACTAAACAACGATTTAATGTAGAAATCGATCGATTCATCCTTGAAAAATATAGAAAGAAAATGATCAAAATCACAAAATTTTTAATATCTCCTTTATCGCTGCAACGATCACAACGATTTTTTTATACACAGATCAGTAAACCAAAAAGATATATTTTATGTGAAATACAGTTCTTACGATCAAATAGTTTCGTCGTAAAGTGCGAACGTTGGAGCAATGCGCACTTTTAGGCGGTTTTACCCTAATTATCAGGAAACGCGGTAGTATCTCCGACCATGTTCAAAAAAACTACTAGTTAATTTATAATGTATTTACTATAACATTGAGAATGATCCGATCGGCGTCGAAACATTTGTTTATGTAATTATTTTTATTTTTATGTTTTTAAATTAAATGTTCTTTATTACATAACTGGCTCTTAGTCCTTCAATTGTTCTATTTTATCTTATTAAATTATTTTATTAAATTAATTTAATTTATGAAATTACGTATTCCAGCTAAGATTTAGGATCGACAAATAATCGGTACATAATTTATGTACCGGCAATTGTAAGATTCATGCAAAAAATATTACTAAGCATCAACATACGCTTTGACCGAAAATGGTTTTTTTCACTTATCTGTATCGAAAAAAATATTTTTCAAAATAGAACTAATATAATTATAGTCTATTCATTTGAACAATTCGAACAAATTTGAAATATATGGAAATTTTGTACTATCAATTAAAATATTATTGATTCGTTACGTAATCTTAGTTTGTTAAATAAAAGATCTCTTAATAGTCCTTTCGATTTGGATCAAAGAATTAGATCAGTGGCTGATCACAGAATCGCGTATTGTCGCATCACCACATTCAATGTATATAGAGAGCGCCAATTTTTTGATTCGATATAGTTTCATTACAAGAGTGTTACGCGTGTCAATCGATCATTGTCTAAAAACATGGAATATGGCAGTTTGACATTAAAACGGAATTATCAAGTTTTCCACAAAGAAATGATGTCATATCGACTTCGATATTAACTGGATGGAGACAAACGACAAAAATATTTCAAAAATTTCTTTTTGAAAATTATATAAAAGCAGGACTAATGACGTCTAACCCGCTGACTGCCATGCTCGCGCATGTATCTTACAACGTATTTTTTGAGGCAAAAGAATGTAATTAGTGCGCAAAGAATAATAGCGACAATCCGCTAATTTTGCCTCCAATTAAGTAAGCGATTTTACAATAAAAGCGAAAGTAGGCTTTATACATACATTGCATAGAATGGCAGTGAACGCGTCAAGATACTTTTAAAAGTTTTAAGAGAGATCTGTGATATACTCTCTTTTTTCCATAGCTATACGCTACATCCATTTTTAGCATAAACTCTCCATTCAATTACAAGATGGAAACAACAAATTTCTAAATAAACATTCTACTCTACAGTCGATATTCTCGTGTGAAATTCCAGCTTCTTTTTTTTTATATCATGCATATTAAATAGAACTAAGAATCCAAGTTTCCTTAAATGCGGGTTTCAAATACGGCCTTACAGCAATAGGATCGGCATGTAAACATCGGTTAAATTGGAAATGTCATGATCCACGTCATCGTACTACATTCTAAGCAATTCCAAAAACAATGTGTACAGTGTACCGTACACATCTTTTTTTTTAATGTCTCTTAATGGTTCCATTTTAAATTATATTATTATGTAATCTTTTTAGGTTTTTTTGTCATTTCTCTTACGATGCTTAAATGTTAAGTTGAGAAAATAATTTTTTTCGTTTATATAACAAGCAAAATGTTCAACTCGTTTCTTCATAAATATTCAATTTTCCATAAGTCTTCTTTACGGGGCTCAATGGTTCCAGCAGAAACACTTAATTTGCACGTAAGTTTTATTTTTTTTAATTTTAGGTTCGTTCTTTCTCCCATTAACGCGCGCGAAATGCATGATTCACTATTTACTCGAAAGAAAGTACTTTTCACTGGGTTCAGAACCATTGTACATTAATTGTTATTTATTGTATTACGTCTCATATACTGAGCATGTTGTAACGCTAAGAGCATCCATGGAAATATTATCGGCTAGAAAGCACAAATATTCTCTAATGTTCTTCAAAACGTTTTATAGTACGCTGAAACGTTTCTAGCTCTTGCTTTGGTTTCTTTCCAGTCAATTTCCCGACATCACGCATACGAGAACCGTTGCCGATTACAATCAGCGATCGTTTCCTCGAGTAACAGTCTCTGTTCGTTTTGTGTTCCTTTCTTCACGTTATTAAGCGAGGACTGTGCAAACCTTCTACCTGAGTATCAATTTGAGGACAATGTTGTGTATCAGGCGGTCCCCAATCGTGCAAATTTCCACTGTTAGCTAATCTGTGCGTAAGTCGATGTGCTATTGAGAAACCTCCGCTACCTTCCAACTGAGTTAAAACTATGATAACTTGTCTGAAATAAATATATCAATGTAAAATTTGCTCATGCTGATCAGAAACGAAGTTTAATTATATCTTACCTGTGAAGAGGAGGAACACTATCGGCAGTTCTGAGTTGTCCTCTCGTGGACACGACGTTATAGCTTTCATGGCAGTCACATTTTACATGAATCCATTTGTTTACATGGCGATTTTCAACCATTACTACTAATCCGGCCCATCCTTTAGTTAAATAATAAGCAGTCATGCCTTCTCTGCCCTGTTAGAGTTAAATATTTATATTATTAGATATTTACATAAATTTTACGTCAATATTTAGATGTCAATATAAATTTGAGATGTAATGGCTTACTTCGTGCCGTTGTCCTTTAGCTAATGTTAGACTTATAATAGCATCGGCTAAGACAAAAGCAGGTGGTGATATCTGCTCGACAAGAAGTCTCTTTGAACTGTGAATAGCGAGAACGTATTCTGGATAACTAGATGTATCTTCCATTCCAATGTGCCAATGATTAAAGGCTAGACATACGACGATATACAGATCTCTCTCTAACATTTTGTGACAGCCGACAAAACCGCGTACTTGTCGCTTGCTGTGTTCCACTAATCTACCAACTTCCGGAGCAGCCGGAGATCTCGTGCGAAAAACTACCACGCATAAGTCCAATTGAGATCGTTGCGATTTTTCTGAATTTCTAGAAAATTATATAATTGTTAATATACTCTGTGATAAGTTCATACGTGTGAACCAGTTTAATCGCCTCACCTCTGACCCTCTTGGAACAGTGTAAATTCCGTTTCTGTAGGTTCTAACACCGTCAAAAGGACGCACGATAAATGTCTGAGAGACGACAATGGAGGGAGAGTACCGCGCAATCTCACTTCGCTCCATCCGACTCTCGTCTTACAGATATCAATGCAATCGAAATATTTTAAAACGTCGTCAAAGGATATCCAAAAGACACCATCTGAAGCACCGTGCGGCATAAGCATTTCTCGTAATTGCGGAGTCCATATAGGGCTGTCGTCTGACCAATCTCCTTTCCAACTATAATGACCCCAAGGATTGCGTAGTCGTAACAACCGTATTCCCTACGTAACAATTACGTGACAGGTATACTTATTTCAAGTCAGATGTTAAAAAGTGTCAAGCCAAGTGTGTACATCTCCAGTACTTACCTGTACATCACGGACATCGAGAACAGAATATGCATGTCTGAAATAGACGTTTTGATTAGAAACAATCAAATTAATCAAAGATAGAAGGATTCTTTACATAAAAATAATATATACTGAAAAAGGGAAAATTAAGAATCAAAATACAAATAAATTATAACGTCTAAGTTATAATAAACATATATTAAACATATATTAATCAAAGCCCCATAACCTACTTAAACTACTTAAATTCTACTTAAAGATAACTTAATACATACTTAAATTATTTAAATAAAAGAGCCGAAATTGGTTACGAAATATTACTCTAAATATTTTGAATTAGTATTTAAGTAGTTTAAGTATGTATTAAGTTATCTTTAAGTAAAATTTATAAATAGTTTAAGTAGGTTAAGGGACTTTGATTAATATATGTTTATGTCTGCATAACTTAGACGTTATAATTTATTTGTATTTTGACTCTTATAATGCCCTTTTTCAATGTATATTATAGAAACAATCAGTAAAAAAAAGAAATTAAAAAAACGAAAATCGAATTTAGATATCATAAAATAATTAAGTTTCTAATTTACCTCGGCCTTAATCCTTTGCGCTGATATTCATCCTCGTCAACCTTCATATTACCGCCTCCACAGCTAGCACCCATTAAAAACATAGCCTGTCTCGAGGACAAGAGTTGTGCCCATATTAGGTCCCTATCGAGTTCGTCTTCACTTGGCAATGCTGAAGGTTGTAAAGGCACGCTCTCACACGGGGCACCAGTTAATGTCGCTAGACCTTCTATAGCACGGCCGGATACTAAGGCCTCGTAACAGCCATGTATTTTAGCAACTGCTTTTTCGATTAGCGGTACCCAAAGCTGTTTTCTTTTTGCCTTCAATTTAAAACGTATATATTACTAATAATACATATATATCAAAATATAATAAAATAATATAACGTATCTTTGTGTAGCATACAGACATATACCTGAGAGTACACTAAGTGGCCTCTCTTATCACAGGGTAATAGATCATCAACGAGTACCGTCGTCCATTTTCCATCTTTACATAATCTAACTTGGTAAGCACCTTCGGGGCATGTCTCTTTCATGACCAAAACTCTTCTCACAAGCTCGTCACTCTCAGCCAAAACAGCCAAAGCCGACAATAACCAACAATTTCCTAAGACACCTTGCGAGATATCAGAAGGTAGGGGTGTCCTAAAGACAGCCCAAGGCAGTTTAGAATCGACACTTGAGTCCACGTTAATTTGATGTGGTCTTCTCCACTGGACAACGTGATTATCTTTCGTATCCGCGGGATTATAGTACAGGGATTTCGGAGCAGGCGGGAACGAATCATCGACGAACGGTTCGTTTGTCTATAAGATAAATGAATGAAATGTTAAATCTCATTAATAATTTAGCATTACATGCACCTACAATACGATCTAAATATACTTTTTTTTTACCTCCTTGCAATATCGTACAATGCGCTCCCATTTCTGCAGCGCGTCTCTTTCCTCCAGCTGTCTAAGATTTTCCATCACTACACTCTCTTGCCGTTGTATTCTAAGAGTACTAGTGGCCGACTCAAGAAGCCTAGGTATCCCTCTATCTCCAGATATTTGAGACAGTGACTTCGAGCTTTGGCACATTTCGCAAATAACAGTTGTACTCTTGTTCTCATATGTGCACAGTTTACATTGCCACTAAAGGTATGAAAAAATCGTTAAAGATAAAATTTATTGTATTTACTTTTTGCAAACGGCAAAGTGAAAAATAAAAGAGTAAAGTAAATTAAAAATTGAGGCAAGAGCGACCCAAGCAAGAATTATCATGCTCTCACCAGTAATTTATTTTTAAGAATTTTCATGAAAAAGATAGAAATACTAACTTGAATGTGTGAAGTCCTCGGTTGCCTTTTATCACCTGCTGCTGCTGACGAACCATTTCTTCTTACAGAATTTCTATGCCTTGGAGTAACCGCTTTGGAATTCGTCGGGGTTGAACAGAGTCTCGGACTTGGACTCCGTTGGCCAAAGGATCTATTGTCTTTCGGAACCTCTAGAAAGTCTGCTAAGGTCTTGCAGGCGTTGCAGTTTTGCGCAGAAAGTGGATTCCTCAGCGTGCACGAAGGGCAGACCCAACTTTCGCCCTTTCGTAAAGTAGCATCTTCTAAATGCATGATGCTTTTTAGTTTTGAACCGCAGCAAGCCTCGCACGTCGTTCTCGACGCGGCGTTCAATAGAGTGCACTTTTTGCACGTCCACACTGGTGACGGTGGATCGATTTGCTCATCCAGATCGGACTCCGCCATAGCCAGAGTGGCTTTAGGTGGTATATATCTTACGCTGTCCCTTGATACCACGATCGGAGATTGCGCATGCATAGGATAGCTACTCGTGTCCTTCGTGACAGTTATCAAACTAGGCTGCGTTAACGACGGGGGTGATCTGGACGAACCGCAAATGTCGCAACCATTGGACCACAGTGGGTTATACGCGTAAGAACATTTTCTGCAAGTCCACATGCGCTTCAACGGGCTCACATTCGATACGTCACCCACTGGACTGGTTGACTCGCTGTGCGCCTTAGTCGGTACCAGACCTAACTTACTGCTCTGTTTCTTTGGCAATGGAGGCGGTATGTCGGGATCCGTAATCCCGATGTAGGAATACTTTGGTCTAGAGTTGAAGCCAATGGAATGAGGCGGTACTGCGGGCGGTTCCTCATCATTCAAACTCCTACGGTTAACAGTCTTCTTCTGTGTCACATTCGTGACCGAATCGGCATCCGAGAAGGATCTCCTGTAAGACAGGGGCCCGACAGACGATAATGCGCGCGGTACCCAAGCCGGGACACTGATAACCACTCCGCTGCAAGGCGCGGGACTCCTAGGAGCGTCACACGCCTCGCATTGCTCCAAACTGGGCGCATTGTCCAGTGTGCAATTGTCACAGCTCCATAAGCCATCATCCTGGCGTGCTTCGGGTACCACTAGGCTCGTAGGTCGTTGTACCATGTGTTCCGACAATTTTTGAACAACAGAACCGTTCGATAGCGAACGACTGACTTTAGACTTAACTCGCTCATACATAGAAGGACTATGTCGTTTTGGAGAACGTTGAGAGGCATCGCTATTATCTGCGAATGGAAGCGTAGTAGACTCCATTGTTCCAATTGACGGCAAAATCCAGTCTTTATGGTGTCCTCTTCTGCTGCTTCGACTTATGCTCGTCAACTGTGCCATGCCTGAAACATTTTAAAGCAATAATTCTCAATAATGATTTGGAAGATTTTATCATAATTTCTACAATGATCGTTTTACATGACACTCACCTGTATTATTAATTTTAACATCGTTACCGGAGTTACTCTTACTAACACTCCCATCAAGGACGACGTTGGCCAAAAGTCCAGATGTAATTTTAAGACGGTTTTCTTTATGTAGATTAACCTTTTTACTCTTGCGTGCGCCAATCTGCTTTCCGTCGTTTTGAGCTATTGACGCACTAGCATCGCAAGCCGCGCAGATCAATGAGCTGCAATTATTGTCCAATAGACATCGAATACAAGTCCACTGTGTGACTAAAGAAGGTAAGGACGAAAAACGCTTCAACGGTTTCCTATCGGATGAGTTACCACCCAACGAACAACAATGAGAATTCTTCCTTATGTCAGCTGCAGACAAGTGTCTCTCAAAACTGCAAGTTTATAGGAACACATACTGTAAGAATATACAAAATGTTTATTCTCAGTAAAGATAAAATTTATATTTTTCAGAAAATATACTTTACACAATTGTTTCTGAATTATTTGGCATTTGAAAAAAAAAAAAATTAACAAAACACTCTCGATCAATATTTATTGGAAACTATATTTTCACAACAAGCAGTATCAGCTGTTAATGTAACATTGATTCAAGTCTGCAATCTGTTTGACATTGGAGGTTTCTTCAATGCAGGTATACTCGATATAAAGGAAAGTCTTATTTAATCTTAAGTACTTGACTCAGTTCTTTTATATCGACGTAAACATGACACAAGGGAATCGATATCGATACTCGTACTTTGTGATAAAAAAAAAAAAAGTACGGTATCTTGACAAACAACTCGTGGGTACTCATATAGAGCGATAGGATTGTCTCGGAGCACATGCAAAACACATGGAGAGAAAAGGGGAGAAAATCTTGATCCTTACTCTTGAAAGGCGATGCTGAGTCGGGACTGGTCGACAGATAGGGTCTCCGTCAAGTTACGCGCCAATCTGTCTGTCCTCGGCGGTGGGGTCGGCGGCGTCGATTCCCCGGAGGAGGTCTCCCTCCTCGCGGGACACTCTTCGTCCTCGCGTTTCCTCGTCGAGCGTCCCGCGCGATCCCCCGCTTCTCCTCCCCCCTGACGCGCGTTCCCGCTACACTCCGCGGCTACGCTCGTGGCACGGTCCTGCTTGCGGTCGAGGCTGGCCCTCTCGTCGCTCCTGAATCGCGTCAACCCGCACCTGGCGCATCTCGCACTCTCCGTCGGATTTATCAGGGCGCACTCCGAGCAATGCCACTGCAGCACCGACGCGATCGAGCCCATTCTCCACGCGTAGTCATGGCTCCCCCGCTGCGCCGCTCTATATCACCACTGTCGCGACCACGGACACGACGACGTCGACGACGGCGTCAACGACGGCGGCTACTACGACGACGACGACGGCGGCGGCGGCGGCGGCGGCGGTGGTGGTGGTGGTGACGGCTGCTGCTGCACACAGAGCCGACACCGCGTACACGGCGGGGGCAGCAACGTCGATCCTCGTCCACGACTTCGATTCTCGTTCGCTGTCCACGTGAAACTCTCCACTTCCTGACGCTCGCTCCGTCGCTGCACGCTGCACAACGGGAGAGACGCCGCGACGCGACGCGACGCGACGCCGAGGCGACGCGACGTGACGCGACGTAACGTGACGCAACGCGACGCGACGACGCGGCCGCCGCCGGCGGGTGGCGGTTAACGACGGCGATCAGCGGTGTCGCGAGACGCGTCCTCCTCGTCGTCGTCGTCGCGAGGATGTCGCCGTCGTTGATCGCGACAGGAGCCCGCCGTTCTTTGTCATATGTTCTGCGACGGCCATCTTTCCCGTCGAACCCCTACTTCGCGGACCACCCTCCTGCCCTCTCCGATCTACTTGACGCTACGACCTCGCAGGAACGGCGCGAACTTACTCATCGCCCCGAATAATAGGTTTTCCAAAGAACTGACTGCGGATGCCTGCCAGCAAAACGCACAGCTGACACAGTGCGGCACAGTGAATCATTATATCTTTGTTATTGGCCCACGTTAAACGAAGATAAAATGATCATTGTGTTACGCTCTGTATCTTGCTGGAAGAACCAGCCATTATTTCAATTAAAAGTGGAGCCGTGTATTTCAAGATTACCTTCACAGAGAATATTTTACGTATATTTACGGAAAGTTTACACAAATCTTTTTTTATATGGACAATATACAAGCAAGGTAAATTAAATATGTAAATTATTATTATATTGTTGAATAATATATTACAGAAAGAAGAAATTATATGAGTCTTCTAAGTTCAATTATTTATTGATAAATAAAAATAATTATGTTAAATACTTTAGTAGCTCACGCAAATCTCCAAGGAATTAATAAAAACGTTCCCAGAATACCTCTCGGCTAAAGTATGTTGTATTGTATGGATATATAGGCTGTGTAAACAACAAAGAACAATATTATAGATTGTTTGCAGTTTACATATATATATAGATGACACGTGAAAAACAGTTTACATTATACATAGAGATATATGTAGATTATTATTTTTTACTTTATTGTAAAGTAGTGTAAACACAACTCATGGAAAATTTCAGTTCTATTCATGGGTCAGATGATCTGTATATATACGATTTTATTCGTAATCGAATATTTTATCTGCTGCTATATCTGCATTTGTTTTAATATGTTTTGTATTTCAAATTTAAGTAAACAGTACAGTCTGAGAAAAAATAGTTGTATTTACTACAATTTTGATAGTAGTAGAAGAAATTAGAAAACTCATTCTTTCCTAAAAATTAAGATGCTATAGCTGTACTTTGTAATTTAATTTTACACTGAAAATAACTCAAAGCGAAATCAGAAACGTCTACATTTTAATACATCTTTTATTGTTATGAATTTTAATTAAAGACACTTTTAAATTATTGAATTAAATCAACACGATTAAATGCGTTAAACTTGTATAGCTCTTTTATTAATATTTGAATTTTACTATAATTTAACTTATAATTTATAGTCATTTTTAATGCCAAGTATATATATTTTTTATTTTTTATATATAAAATTATAAATATAATTATTATTATTACTAATATTATAGCAGTAGTAATTATAATAATAATTATTTTATCATACAATGGCAGTCGTAAGTATTAACAATAAGCTCTTTTTTACAATTAGTATACCTAATGGATAACTATAAAAATAGAGTTATTAACCATAATTACTTTACCACACAATGACAGTCACAAATGTCAACAATTTTTCTCTTACAATTAGTATAATGGAAAACAATTATGGTACGTAATACTAAACAATGATAATTTAATAAATAATTGTGGTTATAGTATCAATACCTTCAAATATGTCTGTTCAAATATTTTTATATGTAGATGTTCCGTGAGGGATTTGCGTCCACTATAAAATTTTCGTGAACACATCACTGTATATTTTAATTACTACGCGCACTAGCGACATCTGTGAAAGAAATTTCGAAAGATGTGCAATTATTATTGTAGCAATGAAGGCGAAGTGCTTACAAAGTCCCTGTGGCGCAGAGGATAGCGCGTTGGACTTCTAATCCAAAGGTCGTGGGTTCGATCCCCACCAGGGATGGGACGCGAGCGGGATTTAAAAACCGTTTGTAGTTATTTTTTTTACACGTGTCTTTTATGCTATCATTCAAAAATTGTGAAAACAATTAAAGGTTAAATATGACCGAAATGTTGGATTAGTTAAGCCGACTATTATTGTTTCTCTACTTTTTTCTTAAGATTTATAACTCATGTTTACATAGATAACAAATATGATCGCTTTGACATTCGCAAAAACAATTGAATAATCTGCTAAAACTATGGGCTAATCCATATTTTATAAAAATGGAAAATATGACCTAAAATGATAGGAGAAAAATATTATAAATGCATTTTTTATTTTTACAAAATATTAGTCTATTATTGCAATATTGAAGAATTTCTTAAAACCATAAATGCGATTACATAACAAGTAAAGAATTACTGCAATAAGTTCTTCAATTGTTTTCGGAATGTCATATCTTTATCGGTGCGATAATATATATTATATGCTATATTATCTATAAAAACAAGTAATACACTGAGAAAAATGGTTTAGTTGAAAATGAATAAGTCAGAAAATTTTAATTGGTTTAATAAGAATCTTCTAGCTTGTCCATTTTTAATCAAACAATTTTTTCCAGTGTACTAGTTGAATAATTAATAGCTTATAGATACTCTCTTAATATATCTACTACAAGCACAGTAAGCCTTTTAATTGCATAACTGAAATTCTTTATTCTTCATTCATTCTTCCAGTGCGCTGGTTTTTAACGTTTTAAACTTTATGACGTCACGTATACCTCTGAAACGACCATGTTGTGTAAATAAAGAGTGAAAGGCTAAAAATCTATAAGTCTATTATAAACAGAAGGTACTTTTTTTTACTATAGTATTTTAGTAAGAGTATTGACTACCATCGTGAGATTTACGTCACACACCTTATCTTATGAAAGAATTAGGTTCGATTTTAGCTTACATAATTTTATCAGAAGGGAGTCAAGTGCATTGTTTGTGTTCGACATCTATAAATATTATACTCATGATTAGAGCCTTTGGATTAAAATACATACACGTACGTTATACCCGTCGAGACAATGAAAAGGAATCATCATTCAGGTTCTTTATTAACAATAATATTAATTATACAATATGGTTCATAATCAGATAGTACGAGAGAATGATTTCAGCAAACTGTCGACTTCGCTTATATATCTTCCGGAAAAGTAGCTAGACGATCCTATTTCAAAGGCTTAAGCTAGTGGCACATAGAGAAACATAAACAGTAAGCTAATGGACTCTTCACAGTCCAGAATATGTAAGGCAATAATATAAGCAATAGCCAATAAAAAAAATGTTGATTTTCTCATTGCTTATGTTTTTCTGTGTGTCACTAGCTTTAATCATATCTGTTATAGCTTATCAGCAAGTGTTGTCTTTTTGCTCAAAAAGAAAACAAATATAACTAGCACTGAAATGAAACGTTCAATTTTTGTGTATGAAATAATATTTTCTGTTAGATTATACTTACATGGAATAAACGGTTTTGATGAAGCATCTTAAATTTAGCTAGATACAGATCTGGAAATGTAATTTTGTTGAATTAAAATAATTAATTAATTATGTAGAATATTTAAATTGGTTGTTAAAATATCAAAATATTTTGTAACGCTGATTATCATATATGTCACATAATTGGATAGTAGAGCAAAATTGTTTTTGTCTCTACTTATTTGTTAGTTAAATTTTTTTTTAGATATTTCAGAAAAATCATTTTGTTCATGCAGAAAATTCGCTTACTGTATTAAATATATTAGACGTATATTAAATTAAACATCAATGAGTTTGCTTTCTGAGAATGTCGTATGTGAAACGTTTTAGTGATTTTATTGAAGAAGAAATACAGGAGAAAGATATTACTTTCAAGGAATACGAGGACGAAGATAAACGATGAGATTTTAACATACGTCGTATTTGATCATCCATAAATACTCGGTACCTCATTAAGGGATGACACACGAAACTCTCCGCTTTCTGGGCCTATCCAGATTTGTTCCTCCGAGAAACTCACGGGCATCCCCTTTTGGTCACCGAGAGAGACAGCACCCCGTCAGTTTATTTACGGAAACGCCTCTTCTTTGCCTCTCACTGAGAGGCGCCTTACTTTGATTGCACCAACTCTCTTGACAGAGTTTCAGTTTTGTTCGATTTCTCCGAGCGAAAATAATTCAGAGCAAAGGAAGTGTTTTCGAGCGGAAAGAACAGAGAGCAAAGTGATAAAAAAAGGATTAATTAGAAACGGACGTAATACGTCTTGTTTTAACATCTGAAATTTTTTTATTTCGAGCAGTAAAATTTTATACAATACTTCATACATTTCGTTGTTTCCGACTGAGCGTAGATTTCGAACAATTCGATTTTTGTAATAAAAACAGTGAAGGGAACAATAACGTTAGTTTTATTTCTAAATTTATTGTTGGAATATCAAATACATGTAAATAGAGATGAATGGAAATTGGAGATAAATTCGTTTGTGGTCAATAAAAACAAAATGTTATTTATTGCGTGGCATTATATATAAATCTATTTTATTTTTTTTATATCTGCGTGAATTGTATACAACGTTATAAAATTATATTTTAGACGTTTCCATAATTATATTGCGATGAATGGTCTTTGCCGAGCAACGATGATAGATAAAAATTTTCCATTCCAACGATACCAACATTTCCATTGTAGTTTGCCAAATAACGGTGACGTTTAAACTTTCGTTTCGCCATTCGTTACCTGTCGCCACTACACAGTACGAGCAAATCTGTTGAGCAAAGATAGCAAATACTCTCGATTCTTCATCTTCAGTCCGAAATAATTTCTCGGACTTTCGAATCGCGATGTGGACATGATCGACCTCGCACGCGTTCCGTTCGCCGTAACGCTCTTTGGAATAGAGCCAGTGCGATTTACTGCCAGACAGCTAGTCGCCGCGTTCACGACTTCGTAATCGTAGAATAGTTTCATAAATAATTGCTTTGTCCTTCCTTCCTCATTTGTGAGATCGGCGGACAAGGCTCTTAATTAGTCGCAATTACCTACTGTACACGTGCTAGAATCACGTTTTGCGCTCTCGACGCGGGTTACGAATATTGATTTGTTTACATCGCAATTTGTTGCTAATAATGAAAACATGTCTTTATATTACGTAGGACTTGATGCGTAAATTTGAATTTCACACGCGCTATATAGCTGATAAAAATTATTCATAAGTTATATTATCCGCAGTTGACACAAACTAAAAGTAACATAATATCAATGTATAATTTTGCTCGACACTATAAATATTTAAATATAATACATGATATTATATAACAGTTATAATATATTAGCTGTGTTCTGAGAACAGAGGAAGCAGCTTGCAACTGTTAAAATACTTTAATATGAGTGATCTTGTCCTCAGTTTATCATATTAAAAAATTTTACAATGATTGTAAAACTGTTTTCTCTACTCAATGCAATCATTATTGGGCATAAAATTATAATATTATATTACGTTTAGTCAACTGGAATAAATACTTAAAAATTTTCTGGCTGTATGTTTTTAACATTTACATGAATTTCAGTATGTTAAATGCGGAAGTAAATAAATTGCCATGTATATTGTGTATGTTTGTTAAATGATTATGCTAACAACAACGAGACCCCCTGCTTGGAAAATTCTTAAATCTTAGCAATTGACATCGCTCTATTCGTTTGTCCTGAGTCAATCAACTATTTAACACGAAGATTTCATATTTAAACTTGTACATGGAAACTTTTCCATGAGATGATATCATGAATAAATACGTCGCAACTATTGTTTTTATATCGTGAATGTAGAGATTATGTTGAAAGGCTGTTGATCTTTAACGTAAAAAAATGTATGAGTGTGAAGTAATACATTTTTGATATATTCGATAAAATTTATCTAATCAGTCATTCAGATAGTTGTTTACACAAACACACACACACACACACACATTATCAGGAGCTTTACACAGTTATAATATAAAATATTATTATTGCAATTTTAAGATTCTAGATTATAACATACTTTATATATACGAAGAAAGGTTTCGATTAAACAAGCGTCGAAAAAAAGTCTGATATAGCTCGTGAAAAAAAATTATATACTTATTGCATGGAAATGCCACTCTGCTACTCTTACGTCATTTATTATTTTCCACGACATTAACCGATGCGTGTATATAATAACGGTTAACACTATGACGCAGCTTCTTCACGCGTCGACAGATTTTTCTTCGCTTCACTTTGAAGTAAACAACTCGCCGCGAAGAAAACGGTTTAATGTCGCGATTATTTATAAAGAACTTTCTTCCGTGATCGATAATATAAACATACATGAGAAAGCATCTCTTCTTGTATTATGTGCCACACATTCATCATTTTTTATTTATTAATATAAAATGTTTATGTATAGAGAAGAAGGGAGAGGTAATTATGAAGTGGGATGTTGGAAAATATAAGGTAGGTTCTTAGAAGCCTCAGAATGCAGAGCAAATTATATAAGACTGTTAAAATTACTTCTAATCCACAGTCTGCTTAGATATTATAACATGGCCACTGGTAATTTTTTATTATTGCACTAAGAAATAAAAATTGTTTATTTGACTAAATTAATGTAATGAAATAAAATTTTTTTCTCGCTATGCGTGAAAGCAGAATTTTAGTTTTGCAGGTAATAGACAGCAATTTAACAAGTGCACTCTTTATGTAATTTTGAGAAATAAGTAGATATTAATTTTGTAATTTTAGTCTAGATTTGGAGCCTCTTTTAGTATAATTTTCGAATGATTATATAAAATTGAATTGTTAATAAAATGTGTGTATATTTCTGATGTGTGAAATTATACTATACAGTATAAATCAGTTAATATTTTATTTCCACTCTCCTATTCCATAGACGCAACTTTTTTCCTCTCTTCAACATTTTGTAGATTACATTTGTTCTGTATAGTCAAAGAACTTTTATTTATGACATAGTTGGTATCATTCTATGGCTGACAAACTTATTATATTATTAAAAGTCTTTATATCGCATGTGGATATCTATTCAGTTATTTCAATAAAACAATATATTCCATAATCCTCTCCCTTCTCTTCTAGAATAGTTTGTAAAAAAGTAGATAAAATAATAATTAATAACAATAACTACTGTATACTGTGTGCGGGCGTGCTTTTGTGTTCATTTTAATTTCTGTTCAAATATATTTTTATAAAAAAAATAATTACATATAAAAAGAATAATTACATATAAAAAGAAATAATTACAATTATAATAAAAAAGAATCTTTTTAGACTAGATTTGAATTCTTTTAAATTTGTTTTGACATTTTGAGGTTTTAAAATCAAAAAAAAAATTTTTTTGAAAGTGATTTCTTGCGTAAAATTCTATGTACATGTCTCGCCATGCTCTTATGTCATGCTATTTTTAAGAATCATTTCAATGCCGACATCTTTGCGATTAATATTTACTCTGCTATGTCGCCACACAGCAATGCAAAAGTGCTTTATCAGAGGGACCGTTCTTAGCCACGTATGTGAATTATGGAATGGATGAAAATACGTGAATTATCCGTTGACGTGACGGGTTATCGCCGTTATCGAAATGGCCACCGCAATTTTCGCGAGCTATGATTGCACGTAAATCGATATTACGTATCAGCGGTCAATGGCATCAAATCTGGTTGACGACAGATGCAAAATTCGTGCGCGCTATGATTTATTTGTGATAACCGAACTGGAAAGAGATCGCTCGAAGAGCCTTCAATCGTTATACATATTATCTACAGATTCATAACATTTATGAAATTATGCATATATGTAAAAATATTATTATGGATACGCGATTTTCAACGTAACAGTTTCCATTTTGCGGGCAGTATTGAATATTCTAATTATAAGGTACTCGACTCCTTTTTAGGTGCAATATAGCTTCGCAATAAGTAGCGCGCGTCTTATCGCGCGGAGTAACTATTTGCATAATGATAATGTGTCTCGCTTTGGTAGTAAATTACACATGTGAATCAGTGCAAACTCACCAGCAGTTCGCTGGAAGCATTTACGCTGCTATGTATAATGTGAATTTTTTATCAACTGGAACGATTTCCCGTTTTCAGCGGAAATCTTGTGGCTTAGAAAATTTGCTCATAACCAACTAATTAGGAAAAAGTATTTGTTATTTTGATCTTTCTGTTTAACACAAGGCGACACTTACGGCCATAATTTCATATAAATCTACTTAAAGCACAAAACACAATGTATAATTAAGCACAAAAACATTAATATAATTTTCGCACAGACAGTGCATGATAATAATTTTTATCATTGTATTGCATAATATTGGTATATTGTTGTTTTATCTCATTTAGTATAATCAATATACATATAGCTGATAAGTGTTATATGTACCATTTTTTATTCTATTATCAGTTATAGTTAGTAGTTATAGTTATGTTTTATTATTTTGAATGACGATGTTAAAACTGTAAATTAAATAAAATTCCAAGAAAGAAGGACGCACAAAGCAAAGCCTATCACGGTCAAAGCTAGATCAAGATGCTTATTATCATTATGTGTGAATTTATATATCGCGTATGTAGTTCTTGAAATTTGTTAGATTGATTGTCAATCTAACTAAAGTGATATTACCGCGGTAGTTATTTAGAGTTGCGTTGTAAGTCTGAAAAAAATGTTCGGCACGCGATTGAGAGAACTACATACGCGATATATAAATTTACACATAATGATAATAAGCATCTTGATCTAGCTTTGACCGTGATAGGCTTTGCTTTGTGCGTCCTTCTTTCTTGTTATTGTTTAACAATTGTACGGTCGTAAAAATGAGATTCTATTATTTGTTAAATAAAATTCTTTTTCAATTTTTATTACTGCATGTTATTCCTTGAATAAACTTACTTTTTGTGTGTGACAAAGGAATGAAAATTAACCCGGAACACGAATGACATCCCGTCTGCAGTAAAGCAACGACAAATCATTGTGCTTAAGATTAATTAGGCTTTTCTCTAATATTTTTGGAACGACTGTTTGTAACAATTTTCTGTAATTTTCGAGTTTTAATGTGTTTTGTGTTGTAGATTCTTGTAGAAGCGTTTAGAAACCAATTTTTTTTAAGTATAACTGTAATAATTCTCATAATTACAAAGATACAGATCTGTCCTACATAAATTTCTATGGTATTAATGCATTTGCCTCGTGTGAACAAGCACATCTTGAAGAGGAACAATTTCCACGATGCCTGACATAATTGTTACTGAAATCATATCCTAAATGTAGTACGTGTTTCGTGAGAAAAAAATGAGTAAGCTGTTAATTATCAACAAATATATTTTAGGCAACGCTAATAGCATATTATAGATAAAATATGTGTACGCGTAAACTACTTTGCCATAATTTTTAATAAAACTTTTTATGAATAATTTGAAAAAGAAACTGTTGTTTAAAATTTTAGCATATCATATGAAACAATAAAAATAAAAAAACCAATAGTTTACGTAATGCAAGCATCAAACTTCTTAAACGTTTTAATATAGTAATATTTTTATAGATATACCTACATATAGGACGTATATGCATTATATAAATGTATATTTATTCATGAATATGTCTGTAAGTGTTTATTTTAAATATATACATATCGTATATATATAATATTATGTTATGCAATATACTAATATTCCATATAGTACAGATTTCCAAGGAACGTTCTGTAGGACGCCCTGAGAATATTCCCAGGAGGATCTCTGGAATAAAATGTGTTACATATATATATGTATATATAAACAATAACGTCAAATATAAATATATATTATATTTAATAATATTATATATTATATTATTATGTATAAATATAAATATACATACCTGCAACAATTATTTGATTTTTTATAAAATGCTTGATGCAAAATTATTGTATATTACGCGGATAAGAAGGATATTAATTTTTATTTTTAGTCCCCTAATAATGTGACAAACTGTTATTGCACGCCTCTGACTCAGTACAAACTCATCGCGATCGCATCATATCGCACGTACTTTGTATGCGTTCAGCATGCAGATCAATGCGAATCATGACCAAACCGAGTATGAGTCAGCTTTCGAGTCACCTCGTCACGTTATTTTACATTATTCACCGTTAAATCTGTAGTATCAAATTTAATTGTCGTTTTAGTATAAAATAATGATATATTTAATAGGAGCAGTGGCGACTCACATTAGATTAAATTTGACACTAGCTTTAACAGCTTTAACAATGTTTATGCGAATACCTTTAGTGCCACGTATATGAATAAAAAAGTGTCTGTCTTTCTTTTACCGTACACTTTTTAATAGAAGTGATTTACTCGTTATGATATGATAGATATCAAATAATCAAGAGGTTGTCTGTCAGAAGCTATAACGTCGAAATAATCAGTGCTCACATGGCTGTTGCGGAGAGGTTGAGAAAACATATAGGTCTACGCTCTACGGCGATAATTAATGCACTCGTCGGCAAACAATATGTGATAGTCTCGTTCTAATTAGCGGCGTGATTACGACGTGTCATTCACTTTGCTCTCCATTGAAGATCTGAAGTCGACACGTGATTTCGGCACGTGAGTCGAGATTTCGATGTTATGAACATGAAGTTCCGTCATAGACGTAACTCATTAATATTAATAGTAAAGAACTGAAATCATAACATAATACTAATATACCATAAAGGCATGTAACAAAGTAATTGACGGAAACTTATCCCCACTCCTTCTATTTTTTCTGACTTCTGCGGCGTATTTGCTGACGCGGCGTATATACCGGGTTTACCCTAAACTGCGCATTAATTTATTTTGCTCGTTGTTAGCTCCTGTGTGCAGTTAGAAGGAATTTTGAATATATCTCGGCATTCTCTTTTTAACTCGATAACTTGAGAGAGAGAGAGAGAGAGAGAGAGAGAGAGAGGAATGTTTTAAATTAAAAAAGACAGAGAGATAGATGCTTTGAGTTACATCACTTTTTTCTATTATCTTCCATTATCTTTCTATTATCTACCGATCTCAAGCACAGATATTTACAGCAACATTGCTGTAACATTTACATTTATATTTTTATTTCATGCACTTGGCGTCGCGACTCTACCGCGTCGCTTGATCTCGCTTTTGTGACTGCAGCGAATTATATTCAAATTTAGTTTTTTGAAAGATTCAAATCTATCGTAATTATATATAAATCATTCGTACTGCTGAAAATGGCTTTATTTGAAAAACGGTTTGTTGGAGCTTTATGTTTTCAATTGAATTATAATGTAAAATAAATTTTTAAATACCTATTACCGCATCGATTTATAACGGCCCTCATTTTATCTTTGTTTTTTTTATTGTTAACTTAATTTCATAGAATTCTTATCACGTTTAGGTACATGTAAAAAATAATCTTCACATCTGTGCATCGATGATAAAATGGTAACAACTGAACAGAAAATGTATGTTTTTTCTATACTGATGAAGGTTGAACTTACAGCGTTTCGCAATATATTCTAGCGGAACACCATTGATTAATAAACCATCATATATTAGAAACCAGCTGCGTGATCGCATCGGATGATTAAATATACACACGTGTATGCAGCGTGTTACTCATTTCGAATCACGTGCATCAAACGTGCCTACGGCATACGTGTGAATTTTACATAACTTCCGAGATGTTCATCGCTGGATTTTTGTCACGCGCTTCTGCAGAACCATTTCGTTACAATGGTGAAATAAAGCGCGAATAATAATAAGAATAAACGAAAAGGAGAGCTTCAACAGGGAGTTTATGCAATACCGTTTATCCAGATACGGTGAACGCTAAAGTCACGTTATCCTTTTTTTAATTAATTGTGAAGAAAAAGGTAACGTGACCTTAGCGTTCACCATATATGGATACGGTATTGCAAAAACTTCCTATTAACAAACGAAATAGTGCAAAATTGAAAACTAAACGGAATCGTAAGTACGAAAATATTTACGCACTAACAGTAAGCTTCCACTAATTTTTCTTTTCTCGTGATAAATTGGAAATACATTTGCGCACTTGCGCTAAAATATTGACTTTTTTTTCATTGAAAATCATCGTATTTATGTTTCTAATACTTATTTAACTTTTATTGATTTTGGTGTAAATTTTGCTGCATCTCTCTCTCACTTCCTAATTTTGCGTCTACTTTATTCCTGTAAAAGGATTTTTCATTTCGTTTAGTTAATTCAATGATTTTTGTACAATTAATGTCGATAATTTAGTCACTGCGGCATTCCCTTAACATCAAGCTATTCTCATTGAAAGAAAAATTAAATAAAAGAAATATATAAGGTCAAATTTTTTTTAAATGCTGTAATTAATTCTTTGCTTGTTTGATAAACATTATAATTAAATGTTAACTCGATCCTATGAAAAAGACTTGAAGTCGTCGAAAATGAAAATATGGATGAAAGTTGTTGGTGGAATTTAAAATCGTTCTATGTGTATCTTATTGTCTGTATTTATCCTCATACTTGGCAGTGTCGACCGTAATAGATGCGATGCGTTTGCCTTAGAACTGGAATAGACGGCACCTGCAGCAGCCATAAAATCCTATTTCGGCGTCGGCTCGTGGCATTTTGTGAGCTCATCCTCCAGTTGCGTCGCGCCATACTTGTGCGTCATAGTACCGTCCCTAAGCGTCGGCCTAAATGCGCGAGTGGCGTTGAAAGTGCAGCGAGATTCACTTTCTAGCGGCGAGGTTATTCAGAGATCTTGCGAGCGAAATGCGAGCCGGAATCCCGTACGATCGCATTACCAAGTGTCTTTACCTTCTCCATCCGTGTTCCCTACTACGTTTCGAAGTCATGATTAATTACATGAGTTGCTTAAAAGTCAAATTAATCAACTCCATGAAGTGAAAAGTGGAGCAATTAAAAGAAAAGGATATTAGGTAGATGAAAGTCAAGTGCAGTTAGCACAAAATTAAATCTATTATATTTAAAATTATGTAAAATTTCATACGTTCGATTCCTCTTCAGGCTATCTTAATTCAGTGGTAATATGATTGTACTTTACGTATCAAATTGTTTGAATTCCAAGTTGTGTGAAAGTCATAACCGATCCTAAAATAATGAATCTCATTATCAATTTTAATTTCTCACACATCACACTTACATTATTATAGCTCGAGAAACAATTCAATACGTAAAATACAATCACCAAAGATGGCCTGAGGAGAAGCCAAATTGTTTAAAACTGCATATATTGTTAAATGTATATTTAATAATAGATTTTAATATTATTAAATAAAACTGGATTATTTATATGATTACGTAATATACAAATAAATAAAAGAACAATGTTAAATAATACAGTTAATTTTATGTCCCACTAACTGCGTTTGACTCTCGTTTATTTATACATATTTCTTTTGATTTTTTTTTATATATCGAGAGTCCTTGGATTAAAATATCTTTTTAAAAAAGCAAAAAAATATTTGGTGCAATTATAAACTGATCGTGCGTTTCGACATAACTAAAATTAAGATAAGAATGAAAGGAGTTGATCAGTTTGATTTCTGAAAGGCTGGCTACTTTAATATTGTACACACGCAACACTGTGCGTATGTATGTCTTGAGGTATATTGAAGATATATGTATATTAATAAGTAAATATCCGTTTCAAGCATTGCAAGGCTATCTGTCGTAAATGCAGAACTTGCCTTTCGCTCAGTTCATTTTGCTCTCTATTTACTTGAATGTTCCTGTCGCTTGTATACGGCGATAGTACGCTTGAGAGACTGTAACAGCAAACGCACACAATAGCTTTAAGAGTTATATGAATTAAAAATATCTATATATTGTAATATATTAAATGTTTTCCACGTGCGTACTCTTAACGGTTGAAATAAATGCAGCTGAGAGAAATAAAATTTAAATGTCAAATAAATGCAGTTGAAGGAAAATAAAATATTTATATATACGTGATTGATACATAGAGTTGTTTAGATTGGAACTTTTTCGAAAGAAGATGCGACCTTTTAAAATCATTTTAAAGCAATAGCTTTAAAACAACAAACAAGTTAAATTATAATTCAAAATTTTATAAAATGCTGTACTTTTGAAATAATGTATTAAAAAAAACTATAATATAAAAAAAAAGAAAAGAACATTATTTATATAGCCTTTACTTTTCTTTAGTCACATTATTGACGTAGTTTACACACATAGATTATTACCCAGTAAATATAAATTAATAATAACGTTGCATTAATATTACAATTTTCTATTTAACAATATAAATGTATTATATACATATCTGTACGTAACATTGTTAAGTAAAAAATATAAATCAAATTTAGGCTAATAAGATTAAATCAATCAAGAAAAAAAGTTCTATTTTTGATCAAATCGGATCTTAGAGTTTAATAATGTTCGTATACGATTTGCACAAATATACCTTCTAGTTCTATATAAACTACGCGCCAATTTGTTGGGCTTACAATATTAATGTAATGTACACTATTGTTAATTGTTGTTTACTGCGTATCCCCTTTAGGCCCTTAAATTATACATCCAGAGAGGAATGTACATTCAACATACGTTGTGATCGCGCAACAAGTCGAACCAAATGCTCGATTAAGGTGTGATTTATGGTAACGCCTGCAAGACGAGTATGTATTCGTAGTTCCCGAATCACGTTGCTTGATATATGAGCTGGCGGATTACCGGACGATGACGCAAGGCGCCTCCCTATGTTACGGCGTATGTTGTATGTGTCTGCATGCAGATAACCGCTTTGTTAAATCGAGTGGAAAGGGGAATGTAAAGGTCAGCAGGGTGCCTCACCTCATCATCGAACGCAATTTTCTACGACGCGAATCAAATCTCTGAAGGGCAAAGACTGCTGCACGATAAACGGTAGACGTAATCGAAATTGATAAAACACGACAAACGAGTTCGCCGAGTTCCGTGATAAGGCGTAATGAGATGTTGAAAATATTTTATCCTAACCGCAATTATCACGTGCATTACGTTTATCGCACTAAAGAACTCGGGACTTTCAATGCAAACATGCGCAGTTACAAACGAAAAATAGTTACGTAAACAATTTGTTTTGTGTGTACAGTCTGGTCCGGGAAGTTTGCTTAGATGACATCACGCACATATAGGAATATTATACTAAAAACAATTTGACATTAAAGACGTGTAAATTAAAATCATTATACGAGTCACGCTTGTTTTCTACTTTTTTCTATCTATATCTCGTTTATTTATTTAATATTAAATGATATATTGTCTCGTGCTTTAAGTAGTCTCGGATTTTATTTACCAGATTGAAATCTATTGAGATCGATTTGTTAATTAATTCTAAAATTATTGTTTATATAAAAGAAGTCGCTCTTTAAATCTATCAATTAATTTGTAAAAAAATTTAAAATAACTAGTATAATTTAACTCAAAATAAAATGCAAAATATATTATAGAATTCCAAAATCGTATCTCGAGTTATAGCATATAATAACGATGTTGATAATTTATAGTAATTCAAAGAAGAAATGTATGAAATTAATTTCTTTTCTTTATCCTTTTATTAGATTATTTTATTCTAAAATCAAATCATGAAAGTTTAAAAAATTGTACAAGAATTTTATAATCGCTCTGTATTAAGTATAAAATAAAAATTTAAATAAATTATTTTTAACATTTTTCTATATATACTATCTCTTTTTTAATTTGTTTAGCTTTATAGTTCTTTAATTGCTAAAGACATAAAACAAAATTTTGTGCTAAATGCCATTGCCTCGGGTACCCTTCCAATATATAGGCAGGTATAGGATATGGAAGCCGATGAGTACGTTGGCGCTAGTAGCCACGTAGCAGCGCTCCAGTCTGTCAATCTGAGATCACGAGTTCAAGACTACTCTCTTTCTTTAAGGAAATAAAAGACCTTTTCTTCCTCTATAATATAGCTTTCAGTCTCAAAGTGTTATCCGTGTGTGCCTACATTCAACACACGGATGTCAAATGAGACTAATATAAACGACTTGTCGAACCAATTTCAAAAGTATTCTTTGCCTTTCCATGGTACGAATATTGAATAAATTGGTAACAATTTCTTTTTTCTTTCGTTCTATTTCTGACGTGTACATGAAATTATGAAAATATAAATGATCTCGCTCATGCGTTAAATATTAAATTATGAATATAAAGAAACTTTTAAAATACACTCGAGTGCTTGCAAATAACTAGTTATAATATCTCGTTATGACTCATTAATTTACATATACAAATCATAAACTGTATAATAAAAAAACAATATAAACTATGTTTATATGTTCTAAACATTTCTTTTTATTAATATTGTATAAAATAAAATAAGTGACTCCAAGACACACTAAATCTATAATAGAGATAAAATGCCTATATAAACCTTTATGGATGTTGATGCATATAAATTAAATAATTAAGTTAAATATTCACATAATGCAATAGATATAATACGTGTTTACTTTAATTTTGTTAGATAAGTTCATTCTAACTAGTTGTGAATTGTATTTATTGCATTATAAATATTTGATCTATGATCGACATTCACGGAGGCTCGCATAACAGGCACTTTACTTGGATTAATTTTATTAAATACTGTGTTATATACATTTCTTTTTATATATTTTTTTTTTAGACATATAATCTTTCAATTAGTTTAAGTTTCATAAATTTATTATAGAGTTTACGGCGTATCAACTGTACATTTCCCAATAGACTTTATCTCCGAAATTCAATTAGATAAAAAGTTGTCTCAAAGAGTTTCTCAAATGAAAGAATGATAAAGTAATGATTCATTACGTTGACTAAAATCAACACTTTCAACAGACACAATCTACTTCTACACAAAATAATAAAGCAATGTTATTGTAATGTTATCTAAATCTTATTATAAAAACAGATTTACTTTAATTTAATTAAAGATTTAACTTGTGCCACTTTAAACATCAAAAGTGAAATAGGTACCGTACAAAGTAAATCATATAATTGTCATAAAATGTTATTCGATTTTCTGGACAAATTGCGTCGTAGCAATTTTGTCTTCCGAGTATGTCGTTCCCTTAAATGAAACAGGTTGGAAGAGCCGCCTACGTACTCCGTTAATTCGATAATCGATCGTCGTCATATGTCACGGTCATTATCGAGGCAACAGCGCAGCTAAAACTTGATTATCAAGGGGCAGCTTCGTTCTAAAGATAGAGGAGAGCAGCACGCAGTATTAAGATGCAAAAAGAGCATTTGAGATAACTTGCATGTCGAGGTACGATTACGCCCCGCTATAAGCAAACTTCTTTGCGAGATTAAAAGCTTCTCGGACAGATAAATTATTTCTTATTAACATCTAAAAACTCGAGGAAGTACTTAACAACTATTGATTTAATGTTGAATTTAGTGAATAAATGATTATGTAAAAACAGAATATATGTATATATCTCTTCTTCAAAATTCCTACAGTAACATAATGGGTTGTTCCAAAGACATTTCTTGTTGAAATAAAAAAATTGACCGAAAAATCAGTGTATGAAATATTATATCCATAGAGACTTTGCAATACTTCACATTTTCTATAAACTTTCTTTGTCTCTTTGAATTTCTTACGTAATTTGTATTCTAAAATATCTATGAAATGTATTCATTTTGAAGCAGACCTTGACATGTATAATTAGTTTCATTATAGTTGCACTGCATCATGCACGAGTTCCTCGAAGATTACGAACGTGCAGTGCTTCTGCGAAGCAAGACGTCGATAAATGGCATTCCTGAACAGTGAAGATTTGGCACGGCAGATCTTCGCTGGTTCGACTTTACTTCTCTAGCAGTGAAAGTCTGACGAAGTCTAGCGAAGCGAAACGATAATAATCGGGATAGATACTTCAGTATATAACTAACTTACACGAGTAAACATACCGGAAACATCTAAAGATTCTATGTTATACCGTACAAACTAATCGCTAATTTACCATGACTGCGTTGTTGTCTAATTAAAAATGATTAAAGAGTTGCACGTAACAACAACGGAAGTCAGAAGTGCTATTTTCGGGAAAAAAAAAGTTTACAGAGAAACAAAACAGTTTAACAAAAATACAAAAGCAAAATTTAAATGTAAATGAAAGTAATTTTATTAAATAAAATATCTAGTAAATATACTAGTTATATTTAATCTCTCTCTCTCTCTCGTCTGATCAAAATAATTATCTGATCAAAATTTTTAACTGTGCATTGAATTAACTTTTCCATCACAAACGTATATACACATATATAATTCTTTAATACAAAATATTTTAATTTTTTCTAAATCTTATAGGACTAATAAAATAAAAGAAAGACTTAATTTTTACAGTATTATCATCGTACAAGATGTTTTTCAGTTTGCATATATGGCATTTAAATTTTATAGTTGATGCTAATCATCTTGTTGACTTGATATAAATGTTCTAATGAATGTCACGCTGGCGTCAACGTACGCGACGATCGTATAACCACCAAATAATATTGAGTTAACTAATGAAAAAGAATATATTTTTTCTATTTTGATAAAAAAATATACATTTTGTACAACCGTATTTATAACAATAATAATGATATTTATAAATAATTTATAAATAATACAAAAGTAATATAACTTATAAAAATTGAATATTTATTCAACTTATTCTATTCTTTATCTATATTTCTATTTTTAAGCACAACAGTTATCTTGCTATTATTTTTGCTACAAGATTATATTAAATTTTGTTTATCTTGCATTTATATCATACTTTTTACTTCGACGAATATAGAAACATAAGTACGCATAATAGAGTATCATTAGCTCTTGAAAATCTTATACAACAATGGAAAAATTCGCAATTACTGTATAGTAATCCTATATCGTATTAACTCGGACTACAATCGCACGTAGTAAGACAACACCGGAATTACGTGTGAGAAACGAGCAGCAGCCCGTCCGGTGAATGACGGTTTCGTGTGTACATATGTGCGTTAGAGTTTGATGGTCAGACTATATGGCATTTCATGCAATATGTACCTACACGAAGCACGCGTAGCACGGGACTCATTAGCGACTAGACATGTTAATAAATTATGATTCCGAATAATTCCGTGCAACTTGACGCATACGCGGTCTACGACACGGAGCGCTGGTTTTTCACGTTTACGTCATGAGCATTACGTCATGACACATTTTCTTGAAAAATACCTTGCGATGGTACTAACTCTATGAACTGCTTAATATTTATTCCATTTCATACCGTTCTTAATAATACCGGTCGTACACTGAAAGAACGGTTTGCTGATGATTCTGGCTCGCACTGAATTCATAAGACACTTTTGTTCTTACATTTTTTATATATATATATTCGTTCTTTAAATTTATTGGATTTTGCTTGTAAATATTTATTGTATAAGAATTGAAAAACACATGCAATCCTTATAAGACAATATTATATGATTAAAAGAGGTAAATAATGTTGATATATAACATTATTGTGTAAATACTCCCCAGCAAAATTAATTAATTAAATAAATTTAAGGAATGAATATAATATAAAGATGAAAATTAAAAGTAAAATGTTTATAAATTCATTGCGTGAATAAAATCTTACATAATAAAAATCAATTTAACGTTCACAAATTACGACGCGTATATACATATATATATAAAACGCGTTTCCTAATAGTAATAAAATAGGTATTATTTATCTCAATGTCATACTCACATATATACATAACAAAAAAGAGCTGTTACGCGCATCAATGGGTAACATTTAGTCAATTAACCTCGCGTGAATCAGACGGACCCCCCTATGAGGATTGTTTATCGATACTACACGAGTGAAATCAAATAGATCCCGTCATCGAAGTTGTACGAGAGTATGCATAAATTTCTACGCGGCCGCATACGAGATACATTTTGTAAGTTGCTGATAAGTAAACATATTACGTTATCGGACAGATGATAATCCCTGGGATTATCACACACGTCCGTTTATATGCGAATATGTCAATGTTACTGTATTTTAGTTAAATAAAGGTAAGTTTCGATTTTCGTAAAAGATCCGTAGGCAATCGAGATACCTTGTATATTTCCGCGGCACTAATGTTAACTGATCAGATTAAGCACTTGTAACAGTCACATGTTTGATGATATCTCAGATATCCTTATGTTAACTACCAATTCGCTTTTCTCGGTAGTGATTATTTTTTGTCGTTGGCATTCTAATCGATATTACGAAACGTTTATCATTTATTGAATCCGCGAAATATCATTCCGAGCTGATTTTTACAATAATGATCCTCATTATGTAAGGATGACAAGATTCGCGACAAGCGAAATGATTAATCCAAAACTACGATTTGCGAGAAAGATCTGCTGCAATTATATAATTTTGTTTTATCTGAAAGTCAAATCAAATGATTGAGAGAAACATATGATATTAAGCTACGGAAAGAATCGCAGAAGTCTGATAAATAGCCACAATTTTTGACAGTCTGAGTTAATCCATCGCGTCATGTTGCATGTGCTTTTAATTGATTGATTAAACCCGGATCGTTCCAGCTACCGCGAGCTTCCTCGTGACTCACACGTCACGTTTGCGGTGTCAAATTAATTAATCTTGAAACGCCGATCGCGTGCAATGTGCACTCATCCCATGATACTACGCGTATTGCGTTGACTCGCGTTGCAATTCTCTCGGGAGGAGAGCTTCTCGCGAAATGCTAGTCACGCGGCTCTAACGACACGCGGCTCCAATCACATGCAAAGGCTCTCTAGGACCGCTGTAGTAAAAAAGTTTTATCATATTCACAAGGCCGACAATCGTTCTTCGCGGATAAAGTCTGTTCTATAATAGGTTGAGAATCGTAAGCCGTAAGACATTAACAAATCATAGTCGATTATTTTTTTTCATATTCAACTATGATCGATGTCTTGCAACTTACGGCTTGCGATTCTATTGTAGAATACAGGCTTAACTATCAAGCAGATCAACTGATCGCGAGATAAGAATCACGCGCTCGGCATAAAGGAGACATTGCTGGAAACAGCTGTATCTAAATATGACTCTGAGGCATTGAGCGAGTGTTATTTCCTTCATTTTTTAATCTTCTGTTTAATGATCCGTGTGATAAAGATACGACTAAATTGCGATCAATCGATCGTTATTGAGAAGATAAGTATAGGAAGTAAAACTTTGCGATCGCGCGATATCGACGATAATTAAAAAGATTTTTAAACTTCCTCGACTATTATCATTGCCAATCGCTTGATGATAAAAATTAGATAGTACTTTATCTCATGGACCAGCTCTCGGGACATTTTTAAATGTACATACATTATATTATTTATATGCAACATCAAATTTTCAAAAATATGCGATCTCTTAGTTACAGTAATTGGAAGTGTCATCAAAACTTTGCTCTCTTCTCTTGATAGAATTGTATAAATCTTGAGTTTCTTCAAATGCCAGAGAAACAACCGGTGCTATCTCTGTTCATTTCAATTGCCGATTTATCTGCCTGTTTTCGAAAACAAGTTTAATGTACATTTGCCTTGCAAAATGCGTATTTCAAATGATACTTCGTCCATTATTCGTCTCGCAATTTACGTTCACGAGAAACACATCTAGTTATTTTCGCTCGCTTGAACTACTTTGGTTAATGAAAATATTACCAGTTTAGTGAAATGAGATCTATATTTATCCCTTTAAGTGAGATTAGTGCATAAAGAATGCGTTCGTTACTTTCACTGCTAAATTTAATTGAAAGGATAATTAATCCATGTTATTTCGCAGACTCTGCGTGTAAGAAAATAATTCTCGTGCTTATTAATCATAATGATAACTGTAGGTAATGCCATGCACGAACTGGGTCAGACGTCCAAGTTCTTGATCTTCCTTCGATACGTGAAATCTGAGAGGATCAGTTGGGAATTAATTGAGATTGAGGAGCATGAGGCTGTCGTGCGCGCGCGCGCGCGACCCTTACGGTCTCATCGGGGCTGTTGGCTCGTCGCTATGACAACCTGGAGAATCTATCCTCTCTCATGATCTTCCGAGAGGTCAGCAAGGATATACACAATACACGAACTACTTCCGAACGTTCCGATATTCCTTTTTCGCAGGTTAATTTGCTTTTAGAATCTTGCTTGTAAAAATTGTCCCACGATCTCTTTCATATTTAAAAATCAATAATATTCAATCTAATATTATACATATATATCTTGTATATGTAGTGAAATATTTCTTCTTTTCAATATTTTTATGTCTGATTTTTATACCAGATTAAGTCATTATGTATTAAAAGAAAGTAATGTTGTAATTTAATTAATTAATAAGTAGCCTTAATTTATTAGGGATATTATCATTACACAAACATAAATATATTAATATTTTTAATATCTTTTAGTTCTTTTTGCTGAAACTCTGCTTTTCTTTCTGGGAATCAAATAGAATCTGTTATATTTATGCGAAATCAGCAGAATTGTGGAAATGTTCTCGTGATTTCGTTCTTATTCTTTCTTTAGTCTAGAAAGAGGACCCTGGCGTAAGCCTGGAAACTGGTGCAAAGAAACTCGGTCGTTGTATTTGGCAAGAGCCGTTGGGCAATGGTTACCATTTTATCTTCGTTTCGAATGAATGGTTTTCATGGGCTAGTTTCCATTTCGAAGTGCGGTTGGTCGATAATTTCAGCTTCTACGAAAACAAGTCAAACGAATAGAAGTGCAAGGATAGGATATATGTACCAGCAAATAATTGTAAAATATTCATTCAATTTATGCTTGATTTAAGCATTAGATGATAGTTGTTATATAAATGTATATATAACAGAGAATTTTTATATAATTTTTCACACGCAAAGAAATCTACTAAAAATAGAAATATTACCCCTCTACTATCAAAGTAAAGCGAATAACTGTGATGTATTCATTGAATTTATGTATTGTGTAAAAATTTTAAGGTTGCTAATAGAGTACTTTTAAGTAATTGCGTGATATCGAAAATGGAAAGTCTTTATCTCTTTATCTAAATAAATAAAAAAAAGTAAGGAGATGTCTATTGTTAGGAACTTTTTAAAATTACCAGGAAAAAGAAAGAGGTCGAATTTTGAAATGTAACAAGAATATTGCGCAACGTACCAGAAGATTGGAATATCACAGCAGATTATATCCGCCCACTGATCGTCGTGACATCTCGACATCGGTCTCCAGGAATGGAACGGGCTATTGAATACGAGTAGTTCGAAGAAAACTCGTTTTTAAGTAGTGAGTCATGACTCCATTACCTAAGGTAGCACACGGTAAATCTAATGAGGAAAAATAAAGAATACACGATTCGTGTCACTAAGCACCAAAAATACTTCTCGTGCCTCTATGCTGGTCTTATTGCAGCGCCTACTTAAAGAATAATATGTGATGTTGTAGGATGCATCAAGAGGAGAATACAAAAAGCCTGCATTAATATCTCGTGACATATTCGCAGAAGTTAGTAATATTTTAAGACATTTGTAAAGTACTGTTTTACAAAAGTTGCTGTTTTATAATATCTACATGAATATTATTATTTTTCTTTATCATGCCTTGTCCAACATCAAATTAAAATAAATTGATCACATATTACCGGATTTAATATACGAGAAATTTCATTTCAAGAATAGATAAACTGAATAAGAAGAAAAAAAGAGGTTCGTTGTGCTGGATCGTCTTTGTTCGCAGTTAACTATGACGTCTATGACGTGAAACGGCGACGTCTAGACGTCAAGAGGAGAAGTACTGCTTTTGTGTGAGTGGAAACTTTACGAATAATAATGTATTCATGAAATATTGAAGAGTTGCTTGAGATTATTGTATATGACTTATAATACATACACGATCGAAAGTTAGAAAGAATATGAATGGAAAGGATTTAATTCTCTATAGTTCGAACTTTTTTCATAGCTATAAAAAAATAACCTAATGTGAAATCAGCAAATATTAACATCTAAATACAAATTAGCAATTAATTCAGATGTAGGTTTAATAACTTTTTGTAAAAGCATTGAAGGGCCAGTTATACTGGTCGTAATGTGTTTATTTAACTTATGCCGTGATCTGTAAGAATTGATCAATCATAGTCGATTATTCCTTTCTTATTCGATTAAATCAACAAAATATCGATATATTAATATTGTATTAACATATAATAACTGTACACCAAGCTATTAACCAAAATATTAACCAAGATGGTTAATATTTTTTATAGAAAATTGTTACTAAATATAGAAACTTAATTGTTTACGCTATATAAAAACAAAATTTCGCTTTGTAATCATTTTTTGTAACGATATATGTTGTAATTTTGAATTTAAATTTGGTCTTATAATTTAATTTTAAATTTGGTCTTTTTTAGTGCTCACTTTTAGTGATTCTTTTATTTTGTTGAGTACTATAGCACTTCTAAGGGAGCTTTATTATTATAACTTTAGGGGTTTATTAAGAATTTTTATTCTCAATAAATAATTGTAATATTTTCTCTATCCGTCAAGATAAATAACCATTTAGATGAAAATCAATACATTGTTTCATCAGTTATACATATATTACCGTTCATAAGAATAAATATGATAGATATACCTTTATAATTTTTAATATTCATAGCTTGTCAAGTTTTTTTTTTACGAATCTATTCTTGGTTTGAAAATATTGAGATGTTTCGCAAATCGCAAGATCGATTGACATCTTATGAGTTGACCCAAGCTGTTGTTTTCCAAACATCGTTGTTATCTATTGTCCGATATGCGTGCTGTTTGTCGTCTTACATCTATTTTTTCCAGACAAACGTCATGGATGCCCGACCTCTCTCGATTCATGTAGGTATATGAGATCCGTGAGATCACAACACACCTTTCTGCAATATTATCTTGGAATCTTTGACGCGCGAGCAACAGATAAGATCGTTGCTGCACTAGTATAGTCAATATCTACAAAGTGTTTCCGAACATAAAACGGAGATGATCGACAGAACGTATCGTGCCGGCGTGAGAATTAATTTTTTTCTCTTTGGTAAAATGCAGACGCTAATTGCATTTCTTTCATCGCACGCGCAAAATATTATTTCTTATTGCCAGTATATTAAATGATTAACAAATGTGGTTAACAATGTAGTTTTACCTTTTTTATGTCTCTATTAACGTATCCTTAATCACAAAAGTTATTATTTTATATAATATAAAAATTTGTCTGTGATATGAAATAAATTTCATGAAATTTCTATATATTTAGGTATATGATGTTTTTATACATTTCGCGTAATATGAATAAACAGTATTAATTTTGAATGTGTTCAATCTTCTTAACAGTACGAAAGAATAAGTGTTTTTCTTATCCACGAATATATTATATTTTGTATAATATAATCATTAATCCATCTACGCTGAAAGTTTCTTCCATTTAAGACGATAAAAATTTTTACCGTTAATTTGCGTACTCAAAAAACCATTAGCCTTGCTTTTAGTAGCAGCCGATAGAAAATAATTAAATTTGAAGCGTACGTGAAGGAAAGCGGCTTGGACAGCGCTTCTGCACGTGCGAGTTTATTACGTTTTAAAGGTGAAAGGTGATAAACTAATTATATTATAAAATAATTCCTGCATAGTTAAAGGGAGATTTCAAGATTATACGTTTTGAAAACTATAGTGTGATTCATGTCTTTTTATTAATTTAGGATGTAATATTAACGAATAAATCGGAAGAAATTTTGCATTGTAAAATCTTAAGAAAGATTAACGTCTATTTTAATTTATGAAAATACAAAATAAAATAGTTTATCAACACAACATATAAACATTTGCCATAAAAGAGCCAACACAAGTAATTCGTGTGTAACAAAAATTCTTTAATATGGACTTAATTAAATACATAAACGTTTCAACCCTATATTCGGGTCCTTATCAATATGAATCTTGGAGACAATGATTGTATATAAGATGTCATTAAAATATTAATTCTTGTTCATCTAAATGAAAGTTTAACTGTAAAGAGAAAAAAATTTTTTTCCATGATAAAAGACAACGAAATTATAATTATTTAAGATAGACAAACCATTAATAAAATCAACTAAAACTCACATGATTGTCAAGATTAAAATGTCGATAATAAACACATATTAAAAATTATTATTGTAAAATTCCATTAAACTGCTCAGTAAACTGCAGGGCAGAAAAATATGAAGAGACTTTATAAAGTTAAACATAAAATAGAGTGCCAAATTTAATATAATACTTACATGAAATATCATAGGAATGTATAACCATAATATGTAAGAGATGTTATTCCTTACACAAAGAACTTTAAAATGACAGAGCTCTGAGCAGTGTGATGGAAAATTACATCCAAAGTCAAAAGAAAAAACAAAAACATTAAAACGTTAAACTACAGGTATAATTATAAATTAAAAATACTAAAACAATTTAAATCAATTATAAAAATAACTATAAATATAAATATAAAAATATTATGGAAAACAGAAAGATTAGAAACAACAAAAATCAAGAAAACAATTCTGCATATAAAGCGTTCAGATTTTGAGTATCATTCTTAAGATTTAAACCATTATTTTGCATATTAATATGAATCATTTCAGAAATAAGTCTCTTATTAAAAGATTCCTCCTTATCCAGAATACGTACCGAATCCCAATTAAAATCATGGAAAGTTTCTAAACGATGTTGTGTTATAACAGAATGTTGAGAAGTATTCCTGTTAATATGATTTTTATGTTCTTTAATACGAGTTATTAAACTTCTGCCAGTTTGTCCTACATAAGAACAATCACAATCATTGCATTCAATCCTGTATACCACATCATTAAGAAGATGATGAGGTAATCTATCTTTTTGTACTTTAATAAACCGACTGAGCTTGTTAATACCCCTATATGCCATTCTCAAGAAAGGCACATCCCTTAAAAATTTGCCAATCCTATCAGATATTATAGGAATATATGGAATAACAAAATATTTATTCCTTCTTTTTCCGTCAGTAATAATATTTGCATTATCGTTAGTAGTCAAGTCCTTAAAATCTTCAAATTTTTTGTGTAATCTCTTTTTTATAGTTGAAAAAATCATATCCAATGGATATCCATTTTTAAGAAGTATCTTAATGACCATGTCAAAATTTTTTTGGTGAAAACTAGGGTGGGATAATAACAAAACTCTATCAATCAAACTAATTATTATCCCAATCTTTTGACTTAGAGGATGCCAAGAATGAAAGTTAAGAAAACGGCCTGAGAAAGTTGGTTTATGATACCAATCTGATATGATTTTATTCTCATTTTTTATAAGAACCAAGTCCAAAAAACTGTTTATATACAATAATAATATAAAATAATAAAAATTCTTTCAATTTTACTATTTATTTTTAAAAAAATTAAATTCGTCTATCATAACAAATAGAATACTTTTTATACTAATGAAGATATTTCTTTATTAATGTGAAGAAAATATGTATTACATATTATTTTATAATTAAACAACAGACTAATTTATGTCTGACGGAATAATTAATTGTCTTTCACTTAATTATATAAATTTATGTTAAATGTTATGTCATATAAATCAGTAAGTTGTTGGAAATGATTTGATTTCGGAAGAATATATTCATTACATTTATGTTTCTACATATAAGTTTTTAAAGATGAGTTATGATCTTAATTACAGTTAGGATTATGGCAAAATTTATTAAACAAGACATGTATATTTCATTTTATCATGAGAAATTGTTACATGGTAATTGCTCCCGGAAGTGCGAATTGTCTTCGTCCTCTATAATCAGAGAGAAACAGAAATTTTATATAACTGCCGTATATACTACGCAGCGGTATAAAGTCATTTTCTTAACAGTAAGCTACGATTCGTGTGGCGCAACTTTTCGAATGCAAAGTTCCTATCAAACTTTTTCAATTTACGAACTGCTCGATAAACTGAACTACGCTCAGATGATTTTTAGTTTTTACTGAATGATTAGTAAATGCTGAAAAACAATGCACATACAAGTACAAGTTCTTATAACAAAATGTTTCTTTTAACATTATATTACAAGATATAAATAAATATAGTTAATCTGCATTTACTTTTTTACAACAAATAAAAAATAATATTATACTTTTTAAAAAAATAAGTCAAAATTATTCAATAAGTTTATATGATATTTTACTTTTGAGAAAAATGTTTTTAAAAATCAAAAAAATATTGAAAATATAAAAAATTTTTAAATATATATAAATATATTTTCTGGCATCATTTTTTATTGCAGATATTCTTATATAATTTCTGCCATACTCCAATTTTTCATATTATCTTGTTTCTTAAATATATGTTACGTTCAACCTGCAAAATTTATCTTTGTAAACATCGAGTCGTATTTCAAGCATAAAACTTCGTGTTTATCAGAATTAATTCACAAAAACACTGTGTAATCTATGTATTCAAATAAGAAATATCACAAGAATATATCACATCGTGCAGCTGTTTATTGCGTTTTGTTTTTATAACAAATCGTATTTATAAGATAACAATATTTATTTTTTAATTTATACAATTCACGTAATTTATACTCCATTCTGTGGAAGAAATCTGCATGTCCAAAACACATTCACTGTCAAGACGTTCAACTTGGCAATTTTTCTTAGTCGTCGTTACTAACTTATTGTGGGTGATATGAATTCCCACGATCATACAATTCTATCTTCGCACGAAACACTTTTTTAGACAGCTGAGAAATATATTCAGGAATCTCACTTCCTGTTCTTTCTCTATACAACAATTTTAGAGACTACGAGGTTAGGTGTCAATTAACATCCAAGTTAGAAAATCTCTCATAAGTGTTGAAGAAATGACTTAATATGAAAATATTATTTGAAGACATTTATATGAAATATGAATATACATTGTTATACTGGATGATTAAATTAATGCAATTTTAAGTTATAAAGCTGAAATTCTGAACTCAAATAAAAAGAAAATATTTGTAATAAATAAAACGTAACTTTATACTATGTTTAAATTTAAAGCAACTATTTTTTCTGTATACTTACTTTGTAAGTGTATTTTTCAGAATAAATTCATGAAAATTGAATTAGACTTCTCAGAAAGGTGCTAAGTCATAAAAATTATTCTCCGAATATTACGTATATCGACCTCTTAGTCGGCGTACTCCCCTTAGGTAGACGTAGATTCCCTCACACAATAGATTTATTCCTTCGAAGGGTGCAATGTGATATATATTTTGGTGCACAAGGTATAATAGCGGTTTTAGCTTCCGAGAGATTCTAAAGCAACGCAGATGCGCAGAAACCGTTGGCATCTTGTATACAAAGGGAAGACACACTCGCTACCCTTTAGAAATACGCTAGAATGGGATTCAGCAACCGTCCCTCAAGATATAATTTTTTAAAATAATATCTCATACACATATTTATACTTATATATGATATAAGTTTACCGATGATAAACATAATTGTTTATCATTTATGCAGGATCGAATAAAAGTTCTGACATGATTGTACGTTTTCCGATCGCGTGGTTTCGCTCGGTAACAATAATAAGTCATTTCTGCGAATGTCATATGTGTTCACATGCGACTTCTATATGAAATATAGTACGCCAAAACAAGGAATAAAGTATTGATCAAAATAATGTGTATATATATGTAATATTTATGTAATGTTACATATATTATACAATTGAGTGATTTATCATTCGCCAAAGAATAGTCAAACTAAAAACAAAAACACGTGTTTTAGGAATTACACAAATAACGTGCTCAAGATGTATGTGTATATATATATATATATAGAGAGAGAGAGAGAGAGAGAGAGAGAGAGAGAAATATGCAACTTTCAATGATAATTATATGTATAAAAAAAGAAATAACATCATATTATCGTTGTAGTTAGTATAGAAATTCTCAAATATGATGCAGCAAGATGTAATATCGAGAATAGAAATAAAAAACAAAAATAAATATTTAAATTAATTATTTCGTCTTAGAAATATAGACATTTTTTATAATTACAAAAATTAAATACATATAGTTAATATTGTAATTTTAATATAATTATTGCATTGCTAATTATTGCAATGTTATACGCGATATAAAAATGTTTAATAAATATTTATCAATTTAAAATTAAATATTTTTGTTATCGTGCACCGATGGGGGAGCCTTATTTATAGAAGCGACTAGAACTCGTAGATAAGTGAAAAACATTTTTATTTATCGCTATCGCGAGTATTCTGCTTATTTGAATGCGATAAGGTACTTTGAGTAAGACTGAGTAATATCGATACTGTGATATCTTTTATTTTCCGTGGTCATAAAACCTGCTTAATGCAAGCCGGAAACGTAGCGTCACCAAGCAGGTTCTAGAACAGGAATCGCGCGGTGTGCACGGTAGCACAATGACCGAAAGATTTCCTTTTGCCTTTCATGTGATGGTCACGATTGACTAGATTCTCGGTTACAGTTCATATCCATTATTAATGACACCATTTAGATATTTAAATTATATGAGTCTAATAAAAAAATAGATCAAGTTTTACTAATATTAACGTTATAATTAAAACTTTCTTGACATATACTGAATTTCATAAAATTTCTAAATTTTATCATTTTAATGAAGTTCAAAAAATATATTTAAATAAATTTATGTATAATTAATTTAAAAGAATATATAATATTGTAGCATTTGCACCTAATAGAATCAGAAACGAATACTTAGAGATGTGTTTTCACACATTTTATTACACAATTTCCACGCTCATAAAAAACAGGACAATTAATTTATTTGAAACAATTTGTACCACACCATGTCGCTTAGACCGTAAGATAATCATCTCTATGACTTTGTAACATCTTCAAGAATCACTGAGAAGAGACCGTGAGTTCCGAAACGTTCGATTACATTTTTTATTTTAAAAATATTATCTATATTCTTTATATATTTTTATTTTTATGCTGTACTAACATTGTAAACTTGAAATTTATTTTACAAAAACATCTTATTATTACTCGATTTAGACCGAATTTCTTTATACTTTGCGTTGCAAAAATGAGTGAAATCTAATATATTACATGAACAAATATCTGCAAAGAACAGGTGTGCAAGGTAATTAACAAACAAAGCAATCTGAAGACACATTGACTATACATTTATTTTCGTAGTACAGAGCTATTAATCTCTGTAATGTAATCTCATACATACATATATGTATATGTGTATATACGTGTGTTTAAATGTATATGTAAATTGTTGCGTGTTTCACGCATATTTCTACGGATCCTAGTCAGGGAAGTCAGACTAAACGGAAGAACTTGGAAGTAGCTCAATGGTCATGCTCTTATAAAAAGTTCAAAAGATTATCTAGAGTAGGCTACGGGTAAATCTAATAGGAAATTATAACAAGGAAGTCGGTATAACGTTCGTAATTTCGTAATCACGCGCTCATCATCTATAGCTACTATTTACAAGGATCGTACGCGAAATTGCTGAACTTTTCACCTTCGAATGGCAATCGGAATCTGCGTGGGTCGAACAAACATAATGGGGTGTCGCGAATCGGTACAAGAAAAAAAAATAACTACAATTGAACATAACGACAAGTTGTAATTTGATTTCTGTATTCAGACTTCCATCTCTATCCTCCTCGGAGGACTTTGTTACAGTCGTTTCGGTATGTTTAAGTTCGGGCGTATTTCTATCAAAGGTTTGTTCCTTTCAATGTATTATACAATAGATTAACTTTAATCTTAGTTTCATTTATTCTTTCTCTAATTTTAGAACTATTAGAAGAAGACAAAGAAAGTAAGTTGAGCCGAGATTAAAGTTAATTTACATTTAGTAGAAATGGACATAATTCATATATACAAAGAAATTTTTGGAGCAAACTCACAGCGGCTTCGCGGACGATTCGCTATTCTACTTTAATGAGATATCTGATGCCTATCGCAACGACAGCGTCATCGCCTACGTAATATCACAGACAATTGTAAATTATCTCATGACGACGGGTAATTGTGACGACACAGAGGCTTTATTACATCGATTTTACAAACGGCTTTATTCGACACGATTCCCCTAAGACGTCGTCCATTTGCGCTTTCGTAGATTCAAAGATTATATTCCCTAGTTACTCTTGTAGTTCTTCAAGTCTAAAAACGTGGTTTTTCTTATCCTAATTATTCGTTAGCGTTAAGAATGTGTTCCTCAAAAAATATTCTTGCATATAAAACAAATATCAATAGAATTATATGTTTATTAATAACCTTTTTTGGATTTTCTGAATTTTTACATTTTCATTGAAAATCAAATAGATGATTATGAAGTCAAAATCATTTTATCGATGGTCAGAAACTTAAACAGATCCTGATCTCGTATTAATAACATAAATATTAATCGCGTTCGTTCTTCGAAATTATTTAACAGATCTGAATCTCAACAAAGATTGCGTAAAAACACGATTAAAGTCAAATTTTTAAACTAAACTGACGCATTTCTTAAAAGGGAACCGATGGTTATACATTTATAGTATAAGTTATATCTTCACGGTGTTTCCGTTCGAAAAAAAAAGGGCACCGCCACGGGGTCGTGAACGCGAACGAAAAGGAAGCGTGGCCGGCGCTCATTAAACATTCAACGAGATCAGATCCGAGCCTCTCGATCCGGTTGCAGATAATAATTGGGTGCTCCCAAGGCCTCTCGTCAAGGCGCTCGGGGGAAGCGAAGCGCGAACGAAAGGAAACGGAGGCGCTCCCTTCGCGGTCTCTGACACCGGAGACTGCCGTCTCGAGGCTTCGCAGGAAAGGCCACGCATCCTGTTAGCCGTCGGGTGCAGATCGCGAACATGGCGGTTGCCAGGTCGAAGTTAACGGTTGTTCCAAACGACACGAAGGCAGTCCCGCAGGAAAAATGCCAGTTGTTCCTGGTCCTCTCTTCCTACCCCGTCGTCCTTCTCCTTCTTCCTCTCTCTCTTTTCTCTCCTCTTTCTCCTCTTGCTCCGCTGCTCCTCATAGCGCTCCAGCTCTGGTTGGAACGTATCCTGGGATTGGTCACAGCTGGCCGCGATCGATGATGCTGGCTGCTAGGGTTTAATGCCAACATGGCCTCGCGACACGACCGTCACTCGAATGCGATGATCTGCAGCGTGCGCAATAATGATGACAGCCAAGAATCCGAGCAGATCCCCTCGGGATCTCTCGATCGATCGCTCCTTGACCCGGACACTCACGGATCTAACCGATCCGATCGGATTCAGACCTGGCCTTTCAAGCGTCAGGTTCCTTTCAAGGTCTGCCGGCTTCGTGCCGGTTCTATATAGGTGCATGCACGACGGAGCCCGGAAGAGCACGTTTCTGGAGGAAGAAAAGAATACAAAAATGCACCGGTACATCTCCACACTTGGTATAATTCGCCGAGATTCTGCACACGGTGATGTTCTCCCATGTCTTCCTAACGAGAATTCTCGTATCCGGGGGGGGGGGGTGGGAGGGAGGGGAGTATTATACACCTCGAACAGTCCTCGCGGTAAAGAGAATCGATGATGATCCTCCTCTCCTCGGACTTACTTGACTTGGCTTTCGGCCGTTCGCCGCGTTGACACGGCTGACACGACGCATAAATGCGATCCTATACGGAGATCTCCTTTAGATCTCCTCCTCCTCGACGATCGGCAGGCTGCTGTGATGCATCAGCGGACTGGTCCTAGCGGTGAACGCGAGAATCCAGTAATCCAATTCGCTCCTCTTCTCCATGAGAAAGGTCAAGGGAACCGGTAGATCGCCGCCCTTTTGTCTCACGAGAAAACCTTCATCTTCGTAACGCTCCACTATCGTATTCCTCAGATTCAGTACGCCAAGGGGCTGGCATATCTTCTTCTGTGGATAAATGACGGCGAAGTGCTCCACGCTGGTCCGATAGACCTTCACCTGCACACGCTGTCGATGACCGTTTGGCCCGATCAAGGTCATGTAACCACTCATGTTCTCGGTATTCCAGCATGAGTCCACGTTCGAGTTCTTCAGATTCGACTGGCTGTACCGCAGGAAGTTGGAGTGCGATATATCGGCCGGCATCCTGGCTTGCTCTGCTCCTGCTTGCTCGCTTTTTATCTCTTGTCCTCTTTCTTTCTCCCTCGTTCGCCTTGACGACGACTTTGCTTTACTTTAATTATCGTGGAAGGTCGCTGAACGTTTTCCTGTACGCGAGATCTTACACGATATCGAAGCTGCCTCGGCGAAAATGAAAGGAAACTTTTTCGGAAAGCGCGATATGTCTCGTTCCTCGTAACGCTACGAAACACTCTGATCGATCGCACGCAGAGTACTGTCTGTGGAAACTTTCACCGCCACTATTTATAGAGACTTGCGGCTCGGAGGTGCGCGTTTGCGCAGTGGCTGATTCGGCTGCTCCGAGAGGTGCCGTCGTAGCCAAGCACAGGTCTCCTCCGCGACGTTTCTGTAATACGCGTTGTACACATCGTAAATCTGAATCGTAGCGAGTGGCGTCGATTGAAAACGCTATACGTCATACTTCTCCCTCGAATAGCGCTTCCGCAACGGAAAAACGCCGGATTGTCTTTTTGCGTGTTACGACTGTGTTACGTTCGGGAAGACGTAACACACTCTCGTCCGGCCCATCACTTCCATAATTATATCCTGAATTGTTTTTGATATTAATGATGCTCTCGTATTTATGTAAGCCACTTGTGTAATTTATGATTGAAAACTTGAAAATGAGCTTGAATCTCGTGATAGATAAAATTTTATGACATAATTAAAATAATGTAAATTAATTAATATTAATGTATTTATTAAATAAAGAATAAAATATACATCGTCAGATAAGAATATATATAATATTAAAATAATAAAAGTAAAAATATATAATAAATAATTTATTTAAGTCTTAACATTACTTACATTGTTTTCCTTATATATATATATTTTAAATATTTTTAATAACTATGGTAAATAATTAAATTTTATGACTATGTATTTATATATCATATTGTATTACAGATTATTCCAAATTTAATACACTAGGAAAAAAGTCAGGTTGCATCAATTCGAATTTTAATGAAAAAAATGGACAAATTGAAATTTTATAATAAAATCTAATACAATTCTAGTCAAGATAATCAGATGTCAAGTTAATATGACCAGAATTCGGATTGATCTGAATCTACTAGTTCATTTTTAACTAGAAAATTTTCTCATTGTAGAATATCACAAAATATTATTAAAAATATAAAAATGTAAAAAATTGTTTTATTATTACGTTTAAGTATCTGTAAATATTTTATGCAAAAACTGATTTAATTTTTTGTTTGCTTCAAATTTTATGGAAAATTGCGTATTGTACTGTTTATTTTGCAAATGTAAGAAAACATTATAAATTAAATCAAATGTTTTATATGTACTAATTATTAGTAACTAATAAAACTAATAAATATTCGTGTAAAAATTCATTCCAATCTACATACTCGATGAAAAGTTATTATATTAACCTAAAACTGCAGCAAGGTATAGTCATCGTACAACACAAGCAATTATATAAGCCAAATTATTTTGCTTTTTGCAATTAATCAGAAAGTATTCAGGACTAAAGTTTTGTTGACTTTTTTGACAATTTTTTTGACTGATACTTTTAACTCTGATATACCTAAAATATAATTAACAAAATATAATATAACTAAAATATTTTTGTTTGTTACTGTGTTTCGTGGAACTCTGCTTTCTTATAGTATAGCTAGAGGGAAGAGTGCGGAGAGAAAATAATATAATATAATAATAACGAATTATTATATATATGTATAGTATTATTGTATAGTAGATACATATTATATTAAAAGAGCAAAAATAAATATGATACCTACCTCATAGTCGGTGTAACAATTATTCACCTCATACATGCCGGGTTAATTATTTTGATTTTGCTGACATCATTTAATGTTTCTTTTATTTATAAATTGCAATTTATACAAATATTATATCTATATATATATTATATAAACATGTATACCACTTTATTATCATAACAAGACGGTGCTGAATTGCAAGAGTAACGTGTTTTTGGCATCACGGAATGACGTTGGATAAAAGATGAATATGCGTCACGAATGCATGGAATGCATGCAATTCGTTGTAGTTCGTGTTGCGCGCAATGCATGCGTGGGACACATTGCGTTGCGTCGTTGAAACATATTATAAAGCGATAATATGTTGTGTGACGATAATTCATCCATTGTCAACGGTAAGATAAATGCAGCGACGTAATCTAATTCTCGCGTTCCTTAGATTTTTAAATGCTATTTTTTCTACCAGCTCGTTTTCTTATAATACTCTTATAATACAATAGCTACGCATAATTTGTTCTTTTTTAGTATAGCTGTCAGTACTGACATTCAAAGGCAATATTTTTTTCCGTACATTTAGCGTATAAAACGCTATTTACAAATCAAATGACAAGTTTAGTATGATAAAAGTATTTCTAAAAACGATTATATTTTGCAATAACTGACGTCAATTACTACACTAAAAGAATATTTTAATTTCAAACAAGTTTTAATTGATTAAAAAAAATAATTTTTTTAAAAAAGCAATATGTAATATTTATTTACAGTGAATATGTATTTAAAATATTCTTAAAACAGAAAGTATTTATTTAAATTTTCTTATATAATTAATATAATTTCGATTCTTCAATATTTTTTCTATAAATTTCTTTAAAAAATTTTTACTTTAATACTTTTACTTGTAGATTAATTAGAGAAATCATATTGTATAAAAAATTGATATAATATCTAAAAGTCTAATATCTAATAATTATATCTAATAATTATATCCAAAAGAGTGGAGATAATCTTCATATCTATATGGGGCGTCCATCCAGGAAAAATATGATCAAAGTACGTTCTCCTCAAAATCACTCCATTTTTATCTGAAATATTTTGTTTTAAATATAAGTAAAGTATTAAAGGTCTTTAAGAATATCACTCTGTGTATATATATATATATATATAATATATACAAAAAATGCTAAAACAATAATTACTTAATAATAAATTGATAACCGAAATGGATGTTGAGAGTCAATGCGGTGATGTGCGCAAAATACAAAAAAATATTATATATTTTAGTTATTACAAATATCTTAAACATATAAAAAATTTTTGATGAAAAATCTATACAACCAATAAAAATTAACTAAAATATGTATAAAATATTTTGTATAATCTTTTTCGCAATGTTTTCTTCTTATAATAATTTGTGTGATATCACAATTTTTCTCATTAATTGTATTTCAATTATTTTAGATATCTTTATACTAACAATAAGTAAAATATTTTTCATTTTGAATTTCTCTTTTGTCGTTTTTCATTGGGAATATCTAAACTAATAATGTTGCGTACGTTTTAAATGAAAAATGATGACGTATTTATAAGCTAGGAAATAGGAATGACGTCATGCTTTACGGAAACTCTTTGACGCGTTACATCGAGCAATGCTTGTTAGCAGTTTTAGCACAAAAAGAAACAAGACACGCTATGTATTAACCAATATACAATAATACGCAGGGTTGCCGGGAGCGGGTTTAAATAACGATAAAAACGATTTTCCGTTTTGCTCTTTTTCTCTTCCCTTATCATATAAACGAAGACTATAAGTAACTATAAAATCAATATAAAAAGAAGATTTATTTTATAGCATATCTTTTATATTAAAATTATACTCTACATGACTTAAATAATTTTCTTTATGCAGCAGTGTTACAAAACTATCAAAAGATATATGACGAGACATTAAATGACGACACACTCGAGAACAATTGCACGCTAGAATAACTATATATCAAAAAGATTCCGCGAGACATTCATCAATATATTATACATATAAATAAGTACACAGCTTTTCCATGAAGATTTATTGTATACACACGTGGATGTACTGATGCAATTTATTTAGCATACATATAAGTCGAATTTTATTTATATATGTTCGAAATAATAATGGTTTTACTGAAATATCTAGACACGTTTAGACATCTAGATACAGATTTAAAAATAATTTTGTTGTTATATTAAAATAATTATGTAGGATATTAAAGTTAGAATATTAAAACTTTTAGCATTATTGTTCATATTTAAGTGTTTTTATTTTGATATGAACGTAATTATTTTGATATCTAATAAAACTGTTTTTTCTGTGTATGAATAAAAAATAATTTGACCAATTACCAAAAAGTATTATATTTATAATAAACGTTAAAATGCAGAACACTTGCAGACATGTTTTTAATTTCTCATTGTATCCAAACAATTTTCGAAGTATTACAAAGCAAATATATTACTTCCTCAACAGTACAAAATTTGCAACAATATTGCTGTAACTTTTGTGCTGTTGGAATTATGATGAATATTTATTAGTTATAAAAAATTACATTGTAAATATACATCACAAAATATACATGTCTGACATGTATCTAAATATTAATTGTAAAAAATTAAAATAATAGCTTATTTGGAATAAAATTTTATCTGTCCACGTAAATAAAAATTTATTTCAGTGAAATTATATTCTTCTTACAAATTTTTAAGTACTTTTTTCAGTGTACTTCAACAAAATCGTTTTTCTTCCGTATTTATTGAAATAAAGTAAAAGAGAAATATTTAAAGAAAATGTTTGTCTATATTATTTTATAATAAATCGTTTGTATTGAAATCATATCTGTTTTGTTTATTATAAATTTAATTTAATACTATCTATTATTACATTATTTGAGTATTTAACCAGACCTCTTATATTCTATATAAAGCATCTGACTACCTGTGAAAATTTCAATTGACATTTAATTAGCCTCTTCAGTATAGAGAGGTGATAAAAATAACGTATAGTACTTTTCGTCCCAGCGTTCAATTAGTCCGATGGCGATAAGATATCGATTCCCTGTCACGATTAAAACCGGTTTATCAAGCTATCAAGTTGCAGTTTTTCCATCGTCCTGACGTCTATTCTGGGCGTACCAACTGCGGTACGCGACCAACGGTTTCCGTTGGACAATGAATGGAGACGATCGATAAATCTTTAACCATGTCATGCATTTCAATCATCCATGTCGCACATGTTATCGGGAAAATTCACTTGTCGACGAGAAACGAAGTTGCGAGATCGAATTAGGTTTTTTATTTGCTTATTCGTTTCAGAAACTCAAATAGAATTTGCCGGTATATTGTCCGTACCAGATAATGGATGCAAATCGATAATCGGTTTTTTATTGTTACTGTCGTGCTGTGTATTAATCGTTGCATCAGGTCATTGCACCTGACGCGATTTCTTTTGATGCAAGGTTCACGATAACGACGCCGTTTGTCACCGCGCTCTATTCGTAGAAGAGCGTTTTTGGCGTGCGGCCGAGTTTTCCTCAGCTTCCTTCGATTTTTGGAACGAATAGTTCAAATTTTCGGGTCCCGCGTGATTCAGAGTCTCGTGTGTCCCACTGCCAAATAATTTTTCGGTAGACTCATAGGTATTTATTGACCGTCAGCTGCATGTCCTCGTTCTTATGGACAAACGAGTCGTTTCTTCGTAAGACACGTAATCCCAGTCGGGTGTTCTAGAATTGTCGCACTTAATCCCGAAGACAGACATTTGATGGCAAATGAAAAATAACGATGTGATTTCAATCTAATACCACGAAATCGGTGGTTGGATGATGTGCGATTGAAAACTGATGTTTTAGTACGAAGCATTAAAAAAATGTTATTGAATCTTTTTTTTCCAAGAAAAATATTATTATTTATTGAAATATATTTAGGTAAAATCGGAAGTTGTAAATATAATAATATCTTACCGTCAAGCAAATAATATATGGTGTATATAGAATAACTAAAATCAAATTTTTTTTCGTAAAACAGAGAAACAAAATATAAAGATTTATTATAGTGCCTTTTTAAATTAGTATTTGTCTTATAATATGATCTCGGACCCCTTTTTTAATTTAATAATAATATCAATAAAATAATTAATTGAACTTATTCATTTAATTTAACAAATAATATCAGAATTCAAATACTTATTATTCAAGCTTAATAAGAATTAAGCAGAACAAATAATAAATTATAAGTGCTCAAAATAAAAAAAGAGAAACAAAAAATGATGACGGATGGAAGGTGCAGGTAGGTTATTCTGCGTATGCATTGTTATGCATCATGCACATTTCAATATTATGATATTGATCGAAATGCTCAATGTGGTCTCACTCGTAAATCGTATTAAAGGATCGGAACGCGTTTGTCGTACGTGGTAAAATCGATAAACGTCGTTGCATGCGCATTACAGGCGAGAATCGGCGGCAGCGATAAATAGACACGTTCACTCAATGAATGCAGCGGATTACGCGCGATGATTCGTAAATGCGATTTCAAAGCGATCGCTTTTTATGACTGCGGTTGGCCTTTCATGGATTGCATCCACTTTTGGACAAGCAGCGTTTCATGCACAAGTGTAAAACATCGTCAGCGACTCATAAAGAGAATTTTTCTTCGTTACGAGCCATAATCGACAAACATATATCTATGACTGTAATGTTGATATTTTCTCAGGAAATTTAAATCGCTGGGGTAGAACTCATCTTTCCCATTTTTTTCCTAGAAAAGAATCTGGTACCAGAAAAAAACCATTTTTTAAGTAGTGTTTTCACTTCTTTTGTTTTAAATTTCTTTCAAAAATCTTTATTTTTTATTTTAAAATTATACAGATTTGATACAATAATTAGTTAATATTTCTGAAAAATTTATTTTAAAATCCATTTTATAAATCTTATTTTTGAAGCTATAACTTTTGAACTATAGTTTTGAAGTATAACGTTTTTATTTTTATCAGTAACTAAACTATGCGACACACACATTTCTTTAAGTATAAAATATGTATTTATTTAAAAAACATGAAATAAAAACCAAAAAGCATAAAACATTTTTCTTATATATTTCTTGTATAAAATTTTCTTTAGTAAATATTATTAAGATTTTTTAATATATATATATATGTATGTGTATATGTATCAAATAACAAATTACTTTAATATAATAATAAATAAAATAATTAATAAATTTTTTTAAATAGCACTAAATTTTAGTAAACCAAAATTATAAATTTTATAAAATGTTATCAAGTAAAAAGAAAGATCCAATATAAATCTCAAAGGAATGTTCTAAAGATGTCCAAAGAACATTTCCAAAATGTTTTTTGAAGAAGGTATATGTATGGAATAGTTGTTTTGTGATACTACTGTAGGAATAAGTAGAATAACATAAAATAAACAAAGAATCAAAAATAGAATTACCGCTGCACTGGAAAATAAACGTGTTTCAACGAAGAAATGCAACTTAGCTATTTATTTATTTATCGAAATTTGGCGTTTTCCACTTGTTTATGTTTATTATTTTATCAATCAATGTTCACTTAACATTGTTTACAGAAATATGTTTTTAATCTACTTTATGTGAAAATAAATGAAATAAGAAATTTATAATTATAATATCTTCAAAAAATTCCAGTTTTAAAAAAAATAAATACATATATAAGTAATATAATTAAAAAAAAAGTGTTTTTTTTATTATGGATTCTTTCTCGGGGAAAAAACGTTTTTTCTTCCCGTCTTTTCTAAATTATAATTTTCTAAGTATCTCTTTTCTCTTCTTCACAACATTACAATGATGACACACGAGTGATGAATAAACGTTATTCGATCACCGGATGAAATTGATTCTAGGAACGATCATCTTGTTCCTGTTTACGAGAACCAAATCTTTCGCTACAATTGAAGTAAACAATATATAATGATTGATTACACGACTCGCGGCCAAGAAAAATCTATCCTCACGTCAATTCAAATTCCTTCTTGACATTTTGCAATTCGTATGGCTCCTAAACTTAGACTACTTAGAGCAAAGCATAATGACCAAACAACAACAATGTTATTTCTTACTCGTTGATCAATTGTGATTTGTTTATGATTTAGCTGTTATGTATCCATCCATCATGTGCTTGTTTAAGAATGTTTTGACAAAATGTGATATGCCAAAACGATGTTGGCGGTTTCCTCTGTGTAAAATTTCCGCGATAAAATGAAACAATCATTCGAAACAATATGGGAGGAGAGGAATCGTAATTACGTTTTGGCTCCATTTCGTCTTTACATTCAGAGTGCGGTTCACGTGGTCGCATGAGGCCACGTGCCGTAGAACGGAATATTTCATTATTGAATTGTAATTTACTCTAGCTATGTGTCGCGTACAAAATTATATGATGCATGCAACGTGCAGAACAAGAGAAACGACGTGACACACGTGACACACGTGGCTATCACATATAAATTATTGATGTGAATTCTTGATATCGCTGCTTTGTAGGATTGAGACATATAATTAAATGACTTCACTTTATCATCATTCTTTTCGATCTCCATTCTTATACACTTCAATATCTATATCTTACATAGTGAGGACTCGGCAATCAAAATGAAATAATTAGTTTATCAAATACATCATGCTTATCAAATACATGTTTTATTAACGATACAATAGAATGCATTGAGGGCTGTACGATTTAAACTGCTTTTGTATTTAAATTAGATACATTTTTACGGCATTTGTTGCGTGTGTATGACAGTTTTAGACGCACCAATGAACAATATAGTACATTTGAACCAAAATTGTTATTCATTGTATTATAAATGATATATATATATGACAAATTTGAAAATTTTATATCGGGGCAGTCGATAATATTAATTAATTATTGTTTCTTTTGTTTCTTACGTAAGAATAAAAATGTGCTCTAAAGAGCACATTTTAGAATTATCATAAGACTATTAAAATTATCGACTGTCGATACAATTGCAACTCGTAATTCATGAACTTAAATAAGATACATTCACATGCAACCGTCAAGCGTCAAGCAGCGGAAGCAGCAACCACAGATTACCAAGCAGCAACCAATCAGCGAGTCGATATGGTCAGTGGCGAAGAAAATTTTTTTGCACCACTGCTCATATCGCCTTGCTGATTGGTTGCTGTTTCCGCTGCTTGAGGCTTGACGCCCTTGACGGTTGCATGTGAATGTACCTTTAAGCGTGAAGGCTTGTTCTTTTTGCCTGCACTGTCTGCACCAGTTCAGACAGTGCAATAAGTTGAAGTGAAACAAACGTATATCTATTTCACTTCAACTTATTGCACTGTGGGCACAGTGCAGAGAAAAAGAACAGGCCTAATATCGCGACAATTGTATGTACTACACGTGTGCCGTATCGTCCTCCTGGAGGCGGGAGCCGTTAATTAAAGAAGAAGTATTACACGTGTAAATTATAGATTCTACTAAGAACAATTTATAAATATGAAGTTAAATTGTGCATTTATTTTTTAAAGAAACAGACTTGTTTGAAACATGAAAAAAAACGAATTAAGTTTAAAGGGATTTAAACGTGCTGAGAACAATCTGCTGCGTAAACTGAATAGTGCGTTTTTGAAAAATTATCCTCATCATGTAATGCCAGGTTACAACTTGAATAGGTCACCATGTAATGAGACATGGGATGAGGAAAGTGCTCAGGGGCTTTATCAAGAATTTCCATATAATTGTGATTTACCAAAGCCATTATTGCCACCAGCAAAGTTGTCAAGAACAGGTAACGTCTTTTTAATTCTATTTTTAAATTTTAGTTTTGTTTGTTTCAATTTTTGTAACAACCTTTTTGAGTTTTATATTAAAATGTAACTCTCTTTAAACGTTTATTTCTTGAGTGTACTTAAAGTTTAATTTAATATCAAAGAGATTTTTTATTTCCTGCATGTTGCATTGTTGCATAAGATATCTAAAAGATGCCTTTTAGTAAAACATCTAAAAGGCATCTTTTAGATATCTTATGCAACATAAATGTTATCTGAATTATGGTTGTAATGCTGATTCTACTAATAAATCAGTAGTCAGAAATCTTAAATCTAGTTTTATAACTCATGATTAAGACTTAACCAAGGTTCAACTTATTTCTCATCTCTTTCTAAGTTTAAAATTAGAAAAAAATAAGGAATAAGTTAAACTTCGATTAAGAGTTAGCCATAAGTTGTAAAACTAGGCCTTAGCTTAATCAGTGAGATTGGCCAATTAGAGTTAGTTGTAGTTGACTATTGGTCAGTTTCACCGATAAAACTTAAGACTATCGACTCATTGTAGAATCAGCTTTAGATATGAACTTCATATAATATTATAATTTTAATATTATATTTAAATATAATATAATTATAATATTATATTAAATAAATTATATTACTTTTTTTTTACTTTGCAGTGCTAAGCGAAGAAGATCCAGCGTTGCAACTTCTTACTTTGAAAAACCACTTAAAGGATGATACAAATAGGCTAATGAATTACTATGAAAGACATAAAAATGGTTGTACACATAAATGTATATATAACAGATTTAATAATAATTTCTAACTATTTAATACTAACTTGATAAAATGTATTTTTGATAGAATTTGAAAAACTACACAAGAAAAAAATTAAGTGGAAGAGTAACACGGCAAATGTACCTAAATATATTGCAAACTTAGCAGAATTGCTTGATATGGAACCGGATCCTTATTTCGAAGGGGTATGTTTAAAAAATGGTATTCATTGTTGCAAAATTAAAAAAAAATAAGTTGTACATTATATGACAACAGAATTTGATTAATAAAATATTCTTTTAGACTTACAATTGGTATTATACTGGTGGATGTTTAAACTATGTTGAGCTAAATAATTGGGATGTTTTATTATTTCCATTCATGGGAGATTTAGGTATTCTAATATAAAATGTATATATATATATATATATATATATATTGATTTGCACAATTGTCTATTTTAATCTTTCTCTTGAAATATTTTTAGTTGCTGCACATACTATCTCCATGGAAGATTTTACATGGAAGCCATTGCTACAAAATTCAGCTAAATGTAAATTACATGGATTGCTGTATGAAATTAGGCAATGCAAGCTTACTGATACATGTATGCATATTCATAATCTTAAAATAAAAAAAGTAGATTACAATATATATCTCTACAAATTTGTTGTTATATTAGTAATGTCTTCATTTTTAGGTAAAATTTTGGGAAGACATAAAGATCAATGTACTCTTTATACACTGTCCAATTCTGAGAATCATCTGCTGCTTAATGAAATTCACACGCAAGCATCAAAAGTGCCATATGTCAGTGCTGATTTGAGTTTAACTAATATTAATTATCATTGTACACTAAACGCAGAAAGAATGCTGTACTTATGGGATATAAATAAACCGTAAGTATTTTTTAATATTTTTTATGTATATATATATATCTTTTGTTCTTTCAATTATATATATATATTACATATATATATAATATATATATGTATGTATATATGTATGTCCTTTTTTTAGGAATTATATTAGCAATGGTTCTTTAGTACAAGACAATGCAACTCATACACATGATGCTTGGGGGTGTATAAGATTCCAAGAAACTGATCCAAACGTTTTGATTTATGTAAACAGATGTTGCTTGCATTATCTTGATACCAGGGTAGGAAACAGCTTTAAATCTAACATATATATATATATATATGTTTTCTTACACAAATTATAAATTTTATAATTTATTATATCCTATAATTTATTTAATAATAAGAATATATTTGTCATTTTTTATACATTTATAAAGTATCTATCTTATTGAACTTTTGTTACAGACTACTCTTGATCGAGCATGTCTCACGTTATGTCCGAAATTTAATTTAGAAAACTGCGAGAGTTTGTCGATAGAAGTACCAAGTAAACACAATTGTTGTCGTTATTTAGGCACTTATCATTCCTTTTTAATGTGCGATAATCGTTCTCCAAAGCAGTGCGTACGGCAAAAATGGACGCACCAGTTCAAAGATACTCCGCTATTGGCAGCTGTAACTAACAAGTTAATAATGTTATATAATAATTCTAATTACAATAAAACATTAATTGCCATTATTACAACTATACTGCAATCTTATTACAGTGACGACAAGGAAATCATTATTCTATCAACTCAAAAAGCTGGCGAGAATGCAATAATTTTAAACACATGGATGAATGAGGAAGAGTCTCATTCATTTAATTTACCCTTCACACCTCCATACATTGCAGAAACATTAAATGAATCTCAAATGCAGGGAATGTGCTTAAATCCGTATTTACAGAGCAGATTTGAATTATGTAATGTTGGTAGCGCATTAGTCACAAATGCAAAGAAAGCAGGAGTATCCTTCTTTGTACAAAATTCTATTGGTATAGTTAATATATCTCATTCTATGATAATATTACTGTATTGGAATATCGTTCCTAATATATTTTTCTTGTATTCGTAGGTGATATATTTTATCAATGTATAACACACGAAGACGTATTGGATAAATATTCTCCCATAAACAACAAAGCGTGTTATGTGTTGGATGTGTGGGAAAAAGCTTTATCAGCTCAAGCTGAACCGCTAGTACCTTTATCTTTTACTGACAAGTGCAGTATGCAATATATATATGAAAGTAATTTAATTTTTATTTAAATATTTTAAATGATTAAATCTGGATTCCATCAATGTGTGTATGTGCGTGTAAGATCAACTTTAATCTTCGGTTCAATTTACTCTTTATTTTTTTGTAGCGCCACTGTTTCTATCACAATGTAGGTTAATTTTAACTCTTCATCTTTTTACTGTCCTAAAAATTAAAAAAGATGAGTAAATTAAATTGAGATTAGAGTTTTAATCTTAATTAGTAGAAACGGGCATAATATAGTCTAAGAAGTTAAATCAAGATTAAAATTAATCTTACATGGATAGAATCGGATCTAAGTAACGCAAATCGTAAAAATAATTTTACAGATTTTACAAATAACAAGTTCAGCTATCGTTCAAGATCCACTAAAGAAAATACAAACGATGATTTTGAGCCAACCTGGAAACAATCGTTAGCTGCATTGGGATCATACATAGATCTGTTAGCACCAGAACTTCTTTCCGTTTGGGAAATACGTGAAGAAGTACCCGTACCAAGAACGGGATCAAATCAGAAAGTTTTGAATTGGTTGGAATCTTCAACTTTGAATCATCCAGCCACACAATCACAGGATATAATTGATCATATTCCTACTCCTATCAATACTGAAGAATTGATTAATGTTCCACAAGAATACGATCTTATGGACATTGACGATAGTAGTATGCTGCAAGATATGCTCTTACCGAAAGTTAAATCAAACTAGCAATATAAAGCGTGTTTGAACAATTTACATAAATAGAAGCAAATAGAAAAATAGAATTGATTTATTTTTTTTATATGAAATATATATCAAAGTTATGTAACGAGTATTAAGTTATGTGTAAATAAATAAAATTATTTTTACAATATTATTTATTGTATTATAATAAAAATTAAACGATAATCACATTATGCACAATGTCTGCCATGCGATGAAATGACTGAATGTTGTTTTTAAATGATGTACACATGTTTAAAATTTTAACGTGATTTATTTTGACTAGCGATTCCGTAGGAAAGATGGTTTCCATCTCGAGATAAGTACTTTGCTGTTGTCTTTTTTATCTAACATTAATTAAGATTAATCTTACATTAACGAAACCGGATATAAAAAGTAAAACGTTATAAAAATAATTTTTATAAATTTTTTACTTACCAAAAATTTTCGTCGATTTTCTTTGAACATTTCTAATGGATTATCAAATTGTCTATAATAATTTAGTACGTCTCGCACGTCTTGCACATTTGATGTTAATATTGCTATGGAATAAAATTAAATTTTTATTATTCTATGAAGATTAGAAGTAATATTGATATTTTTTTTATAATTAAAAAATTTTTACTGGGGATTATAATACTACAGAAAATAAATAGCATAAAAATAACGTTATATAAAATTATTTTCAAGGAAAATTTCCTTTCAAGAAAAATAATTTTAAGATTAATCTTACTTTTCAGGAATGCCGCCAAATCATACAACGTAGTATCATCATCATTACCCGTCCATCGAGGAAGTTTAAATGCATTTTCTGGATGTAACTTCACACTGTCTTCATTCCAATCGATAATGATAACCTATAATCGTAACATATAATAATAATTCTAAAAAGTTTTTACAAATACAGTAAAAATAAATGTAATTTTTTAAATGTATTAATAGTTACTTTACTAAGATCACGATTGAGAGCTCCCAAATCTTTAACGTGATGACCATCCACAAAACGTGTTGCATCTCTCACTAATCTATACATGATATATCCATTTGGATCAAGTGCATCCAAAATAGGAAACACTGTCTATAAACAAAATAGACGGATATAATTTTTCTTATATAAATAATTCTTTTCTGCTAAAATGCACATTTGAAATAAAATAATATTAAAAAATTTAGTGATCACAGTCATACCATTCCTTGTTCAGCTGTATAAATCACAATCTCAAATTGTGGTGGAGCAACTGCTTCTAAAAACTGGTCAACTCCAGGTCGCTTTTTAAATCTCCATCCAGTTTGGTACTACAAATAAAATAACATACTCATACAATATTAAATACAAAGTGAACATGTTTATTATTAGTTTTATTCAATATAATACATGTTTTTACACACATAATTTTATCATGCATATACAAAATGTATTAGAAAGACAAACTAAGTATTTTTTAAATAACGATTCTGTATTTTAAATCCTATAAAATTGTATAGTCTATAAACTGTAGTCTATATTTGAAATAATGGTTCTAAATTACATATAAATGACATAGATCTTTCATAAAAAATTAATGCATTATTCATAGTTATGTGACATGTAATAGCAAACATGTTGAGTTATATTGAAACTTAGATACTCACTGTCCAATCTGGATGTACAAGGAGATCTGTCATTTCCAAAACTAGAGTATACGGTGGTTGGATATATGGATGTTTCAATGGATCAGGTAACAACTTTTCCCTACTTGGTTCTTGTACTAGCTATAAACACAATAAAAATAATAAGTGAAATCTCTAACAGTAATAAGATATATGGGGGAACTACGTATATTATTGTAATTAATTACAAGTATAAATTAATTATAAAAGCCTCTTACCCTTGTATAATAATTAAGTTCTCTCTTGACCCTCTTGTATATCTGTTCAAAGAATGGTAATTTGGAAAATTCATCCTCGATGACATTCCCATGTTCGTCATAATCAGGACTTCCTAATTCGTATATTAAATAAGTGAAGCCAATACCCATAAACATACCAAACGCTGCAAACCCATAGTTCATCATTTTTCTTGATCTTTCACGATTCATTTTTTCTTCTTCGTCTTCCTTTTGTTGTTCACTGTGTTTCTTGTGAATCGTTGCTTCCTGTACCAATGATTCGGTTTCATTTATCGACGACTGTATGTTAGTTAGATTACTAGTAATTTTTGGGCGATCTGTGGCTGCAAATAAAAAATTTTCATAAAATAAATACACGTCTAATACTTTTATATATTATATATAAATTTCTTGAGGTCAAAGCAAGAACTTAATATATTTTTTAAATTGCACATATAATATGTATTGTGTGTTTGAGATACAAGAAAAATAAAAATTGACAATTCGATTTATTATCAACATGAATTTTTATTAAATATTCAGATTATATATTTCCATTGTAGACGTGTGCAATTTGTGATACTATAATTTTAATGGTAAGAGGATCCCACACGTTTTTAAAGAGGAGGTTATGGTCGTGCTTACTTTCGGTACTATAACGATATTTTTGTGTTGATTGAATGAGCGATATTCGGCCAACGGGCCGTTGGAGAGTATAGTATGTCGTTCCCGCGTTTGCATTGTATATTTTACACAAAACTCGCAGACTCCGTGTCGCAAAGGCCATAATTTAAGAATATCATGAGCTTTCCGCTTTTCGGTGCGAATTATTGCACTAGTGCTAGTACACGGAGTACACCGTGCACCGTGTATCTTCCGGCCGGCGAATCTTCACACGCGGCCGATAAATCTGAGCATCCATCTTCTCGATCGAGGATAAACTGGGATAAACGTCGGAAATATTTTGTCGATTAGAAAATTAAATTACACGCATATGTATATATATGTATATATAAAAAGGAAGGACAGACGTTACTTGTCATTGTGACGTCAATAAATAACGATAAATAACATTAATTTATTATTAGGGACGATTACAAATAACTTTTTTAATTGCGAGGGAAGAAACAAAATCGGAGATCTCAAAAAATTTCAAAATTCACAGATTTATTCTGTCGTACATGTGTGCGATTGGACTGTATGATTAAAATATGGCCTAGAAATTTTTGTACGGTATCCAATTTTCATTGATACATTAATGATCTCTATATATATTAATTATAAATTGTCAATATTTATATATCAAGCAAAAGTTAATAAGAATATTGAAAAGAAATGCTGTAACTATATATAAGCTTCTTGCTTCTATATTTGATTTGAATCGATCATGTTTTCGCGGGGCTTTGTTTTGTTGAAGGTCACATGATAACGCTACCGTGAACGGCGTGAACGCACGTTAGACGCCATCTTCTTTTTCAAACGATTTCAGTTCGCGTCGGTTTATCTCTTGTGACGGACTTATATCGCGATTTCGTGCGGATAAAATCCTTTAGAAAGTGCGGTAATCGGAGACAGGTGTAGAAGTACGAGAGACTCTATTCAACAATTCAATTTCGCTGACCTACGTTGAACGTCGTACGTAAATTCACGATCAAGGTAGGTAATAACCGATTCACTTTGTCGAAATTTCATTTCGCGCTTTAATTCTTTGTGTAGATTAATCAATTTAGAGATGCCAATGAGTTTACTGGTTATCGTTGTATCGTGATCTATTGTTATTGCCAACGTTTCATGAACCTTGTCGTTCATATTTTTCCAGGGCGAGAAGTGCACTGATATCAATGCGTTTCTGATGAAAGGTTTGTTTGCGTCACATGCTCCAAGTGCTCCAAGATGTTCCAACATGCTCCTACCATAGCTCTACTCACTTTAATAAGCGCGTTTGAGTGAGGTTTGAGCTATGATTGGAGCAGTTTGGAGCATGTAATGCAACAAACCTAAATAAAGTGAATAGCAATGGTTCTCAAAAGGTTGGTATTATATATGTTGATTCTACAATGAATTGGTAATCTTAATGAATCTTATCGGGGTAAATCGGTGAATAAAATCATCGATTTTTGACTTTATTCCTTCCCATTAATCGAGTTAAACGCTATATAAATAACTTATAAATGCAAAAAATCATATTAACACTTGTTCGTGTTAAGACTGCCGACTACCAACTCATTGTAGAATCAGCTTTAGCAATAGATCACGATATAGCGGTAATCCATAAACTCTTTGGCATCTGTAAAGGAAGCGTCCGTAAAAGCCTCAAAAAGATTAATCAATTATACATATTATGTATAATTTTTCTAAAATTACATTTATTTTATGCTACAAAAAAAGCTAAGCTTACTAGTGAAACCTAGAATTTAAAAGAGAAAAAGGAAACGGAAAAAAGAGAAATGATGGAATTTTTTAAGTGTTCAACACTGCAGTGCAGACTGTCTTTTAGTAGTTCAGTCATTTGTTATGTCCAATCACAATAAGTATAGTTATGTGTGTATGAAGTGAATCTATATTGAAAGAATCTGTTAATATGGCATAGTAATATTTTCACTGAGTTTTATGAAATCGATATATTTATAAAGCGAAATCAGTAACAAGTATAATAAAACTGGCTAAAAGTACGGGAAATAACAATATTAATTTATTTGCGAAATATTAACAAAATTAAAATGTAACATGATAATGTAATATAATGGTGAAATAATGGTATAAATAATATATTTTTTAAATACATAAACAGGGGTGTCATAAAAATAATTATATTCATATATTATTTACATATAAATATATATGTATATGTACCATACGTGGATCAAGTCAAGTTAATATACGCCTCCTTTGAGGAAATTAAGATTTTCTCTTGACTCTTATCTCTCTATCATATTTATATTTATATTATGTATACAATATTATAAGTAGATTTTATTTCTTATATGTATGTATTATATGTACATGTATAAGTTTAAAAAGATCATATGCAATGATTAATGAATTATATTTATACTTAAAACAAATTATTCAAATATTAGTCAAATAATGACACATTTTTATAAGTTTTAACAATTATTTGCTGCAAATATATACTAATACAAAGTTTTAAATTAATTACTTATATTTAAAATCAATTTTTCAAATTATTTTGTTATTAATATTTATGTTATATATTATATATATATATATATAGATGTTTATTTACATATGTATGTTATAAAGCGTTAACGCCGACACATTATTTACTCATGGAGAAGTCTGTCTGTTACTTAATAACGACTATTTTCGAGCTTGTTATTAAGTTTTCGCGTATTCAAGTCACGAGGTGAATCGTATGAAACA